>NW_028322329.1:0-48428 GCF_041381405.1 Jatropha curcas
GAGGAGAAAAATATAAATTCTTTGAGAACGGAAATAATGACAAATATGAAGAGGATTATATTCTTGGAAAATCGACGAGAGAATATGGTTTATTAGAGGATTTAATATTAGTGGAAAATCAGTTACCGTATTTTGTTCTTGAAGATTTATATGACCTCACCGTCGGAAAGTTAAACGAAGAAGGCTATCCTTCTTTTTCCGATCTTATGGTCAAAAATTTATGGGACTATTTATCTCCGCCACCAATTGACGAAGAACATAAAAAATGTAGCTGCGATTGCTTCTCTTGCTTTTATTGTTTTTGGATTCCTAGATGCTTCTCATGTTCAAGCTCAACGATCAAAGCGTCAAAGGAGAAGAAGAAGACGACTTTAAAGAGAAACCGTTAAATTTCACGGATCTAATTCGACAATATCGTTGCTATAAGCGTCCCAAGTCAAATAACAATAACGGAAAAACAGTGAAAAATCTATACAGAGCTACAAGGTTACACGAAGCAGGAGTGAAGTTCAAAGTGAGTCCAAAAGCCTGGCCAATCAACATGCAATTTGAAAGAGGAGAATTGAGAATGCCATTATTTATAGTGGATGATAATACAGAGCGATTGATTCGAAATCTGATGGCATTTGAACAGTGTCATTATCCAAACGATCCATTCATCTGCGATTATATTTGGATTCTTGATTTTCTGATATACACAGAGCAAGACGTTGATTTGCTTTGTAGAAAGGGGATTATTGTTAATCTGTTAGGTGATAATGAATCAGTGGCTAAGTTGGTTAATAATCTTGGTTTGCAAATAAGGGCGTCTGGTTCTTGTTTTTACGATATGAGCGTAAGGCTCAATGAACACTACGATAATCTATGGTATCGTTCGGTGGCGGTCTTGAGAAGGGTGTATTTTGAGGATCTTTGGAGAAGCACCGGAACTGTCGTCGCCATTTTGTTACTGGTTTTCACCGTCACACAGTCTGCGTCTTCTATTAGAGATTTGTTACAAAATTAAGACTGTTTGGTTGTGCAATCTTTTCAATTTTTTTTCTATTTCCTGATTCATTGTTCTATCTGTAATGTTTATCTCTTTGAACGTTTCGCTATTCTAATAACAGCTTTTCATATTCGAATTTGAAACTGCAAATCTTAAAGTCAGAAAATACGATGCTAAGCTTTATGACAGTCCAATCTATTCCCACTCATTTTGGGCCAAATAGCCCATTATGATAAATTGAGGACCAATGCTCAATTTATTATTATATTGTAATCGCGATCCACTTTCAGAAACTCAATTCCAGCGTAAGAGATTATATTAGTATATTAGAACAGGACAGATTGCATTATTGAGGGGAAAGCATAGTCAAAGAGACAGTCGTCGGTTGGGAAAAATATGCACCCTATATATATATACACTTGAAAAATGCACCTACTTCGACTTATCCCTTTTTTTTTTTTAAGAAAAATATTTAATTTTGTTATACATCAACTTATTTACAAACAAAAACAAAATTAATTTGAAATGCATGACTGATAAAGACAATACAATTATCAACTTTAATTAGTGGGAAGGACAGGATGGCGTTGCATTATTGAGGAGAAAAGAAAAATCAAAGAGAGTATGTGTCTAATACCCGGCCAACACATTTTTTTCTCCATTATTGACTCCTTGAAAATATCATTTTCTTCATTGAGAGAAAAGGGTAGAAATATTTCCAAGTCGTCGCTTTTACTGAGTCCTTCTCTGTAGTTGAAAGATATCTCTTTTAATAGCTTGGACTTCACTTCTTCGTGTTGTTGCTGTCGTTCTACTGAGCAATTATCCTCACCTTGTTGCGACTTGTCGTTTATTGAAGCTGCTAAACGAGCAGCTTGAAAACATGTGTGCCTTCCTCTATAGGTCACTTCAAATATTGTAGGGTCTTGATCTGATCTCTGAACCTCGTGAGGGCATCTATAGTATCTCTGCAATAAAGTTTGCTATCAAAATTTTACCTAGGAAAATTTACTATAGTGCACTGAGAGATCAAGACATGAAATATAATCAATTACTAGTCAACGACAACATGTACCTACAAATTTGTCCGTTTCAGCGACATTTGATTTTTATCCCTAAATTGATTGGAAAAATATGCACCCCACTATATAATATACGTAACACATTTTGTCGCTTTTAAAGGGATAAAATCTGTCTTTTGAATTTTATAGAATTTTGTTTAATTTTTCTATAATTTAATTGGATTATATTTTTAAATATTTTTAAATAGATATAAAGATAATTAGACCTTTAAAATTTTAATATTTTTTCAAACACTTTTATATGTTACTTTGTAATTTTTTAATTTAATCTCATTTATATCTTCTTTAAACTTGATAAAGTACATTCTATTACTAATATTATTGTTTACAACTTTACATATTGATTCTCATGTGTAGTTGAGAACTTTAAGTAATTTATTTTTTAATTCTGTACAAAGATATGGTTCGAAATATTATATGCTATTGATAAAATTTCAGTTTAACTTCGTCCGACGAAAATAATTGATGTGAGATCAAAGTCAAGTAAGTCATGATTTATTATATTAGTTATAGCATGGCCAAATTATAAAATATTTTGCAGTATGATAAATGCGAATTTGTAGTGAATTTATATAATTAATTAATAATAAAATTATATATTTTTTATTAAAGAGGTAGAAAATAAACATCATTTTATTTTTAATTATATTTAATACAACACATGTTCAAAATTTCATTGTATATATAAAGTGCAATATTAATAAATTATTATATTTATTTTAATCTAAATAAAAATTTATGCTTTCATTATATAAATAATAAAATTAAATGAATAAAATCTACGTGAAACATGTGTCTAAAACAACTAGTCATAATGATTTTTTAAAAATATAGAATAAAATGCGTAAATTGTCCTTCTTAATATATAAAAGCTCTTTATCTAATTTTGCTATAAAACACTCAATAAATATAGATAAAATTTTTAAAAATAATAATTAATATAGTCTCAAAATCTTAAATAAATACTTAAAGTAGAACAAGATAAAATGTCTAATTGTTACTGTTAAAGTGTAACGAAGGCGGGAGTACTATATTAGGACAGGACAGATTGCATTATCGAGGAGAAAAGGACAATGAAAGAGATCATTCGACTTAAATTGATTGGAAAAATATGCACCCTACTATATATATTATACCTAACACATTTTTGTCGCTTTTGAAGGGATAAAATCTATCTTTCAATCGCCAAAACACTTCTCGCACTTCAGGTTTGCACCCTTCTCCCTTTCATATATAACATGTATTTTCATGTTCACATTGAGATAGTATTCGGTTAAAATTTTGTAACGATAAATTTTTGAGAAATACACTTGAAACGTACCTTATCTTTTAAGAAAAAACTTTAATTTTGTTATCCGTCAACTGATTTACAAACAAAAGAAATTAATATAAAAGGTACTACTGATAAAGACAATACAATTATCAAAATTAATTAATTAATTAATTGGAAGGACAACAGAGCCTTGCATTATTAATGAGAAAAGAAAATTCAAAGAGAGCATTCGTCTATAAAAAGGTTTAAATTGTTTGGATACACCCACGCCCAACACATTTTTGTCGCCTTTGAAGGAGAAAATCTGAGTGCTTTCAACTGCCAACTAGACCACTTCTTCAGGCAAAGATCTTGCACTTCAGGTTGGCACACTCTCCTGAAAAATTTTGCCGTTTTTTTAGTAATGAAATGTAATATTGATAACCTTGAATTAACTTTGATTTCCAATTCTTATACATTTCCTTTTATATCAGTTTTGATCTCTCCCTGTCAAAAGTTCTTTTTGATTGCTAAAAAGATGTGTTGTGTGCAAATGGAGTTAATTAATTAACAAATATTTTTTTAAAAAAGAATATTATATGAAGTATATTAGGTGTTCTTGGGCAGATGGGACAGAATGGTGAAGGAAGTAATTCAAATGATGTCGAAGCTGAAAGCGGAAAGCAATTAGTCATTGACATAACAGACAACTTAGCGCGTTTACTATCGGAGCCAGCTTTATGGCCAGAAATTTGTATCTACAGAGTTCCAAGAAAACTTCGAGCTATAAATCCGTCAGCCTACACTCCTCAAATGATTTCCATAGGCCCTTTTCACCACAATGAAGATTCATTGAAACCTATGGAGAAGCAAAAACTGAGATATTTGGCAGAATTCTGCAGAAGGACTGGCAAGACTTGGGTTGAGCTTGAAAACAAAATTAGAGAATACGAATTAACAATCCGTCACTGTTATGACCAAACATTTGAGCAGTATGAACAGAACATGTTTGTAAGAATGATTCTATTGGATTCTGTGTTCATTATCGAATTTTTCTTGAAAAGAGGAGAGAGTTTATTTGGACAGAAAAATATAAAGCTGATTATATATTAGGCAAACCATCGCGCGAAGATGGCATATTAGAAGATTTGATATTGCTTGAAAATCAGCTGCCTTATTTTGTGCTTGAGGATTTATATAAATTTGCTACTGGAAATTTTGGTTTTCTTTCTCTCGTGCGCCTCAACTTATCGAATTACTTGCGTCCTCCGAAACTTCGTGATGATGATCATAAAACTCGCGATTGCTTCTCCATTTTTTATGGGTTTTGGATTTCGAATATGTTCTGCTGTCAAAAAGAGAACAAAGACTATGAGAGTGCAAGCGTAGAAGGAGAAGAAATTGAGGAGAAACCTAAGCACTTGACTGATTTGATTAGAAGAAGAAGATCCTACAAACATCCAGTGTCAAAGAATGATGCTTGTATTGAAAGTCTTTATAGTGCTACAAAGTTAAATGAGGCAGGAGTCAAGTTTAAGGTGGATAAACAGGCGTGGCCCCTAGATATAAAATTTGAAAGTGGAGAATTGAAAATGCCGAGATTTGAATTTCATGATGGCACAGAACGATTGATAAGAAATCTGATGGCTTTTGAGCAGTGTCACTATCCAAATGATCCTTACATATGTGAGTATATATGGATATTAGATTTTCTAGTAGATACTGAGAGAGATGTGGAATTGCTTATTCAAAATGGTATTATCACTAATTTGCTTGGGGAGTACAAATCAGTGGCTAAGATGGTGAATAAGCTTTGTCTTGAAATTACAACATGTGGGTCTTGTTTCTATGGAGTAAGTGTGGATCTTAATAAACATTATGAGAATCGTTGGTTTAAGACTGTGGCTATCATGAGAAGTGTATATTTTAGCAATCTCTGGAGAGGGACTGGAACTATTGCAGCACTTGTACTTCTATTTCTCACTTTTATACAATCTGTATACTCGCTCAGTCGTATATTTTAAGTTCAGTATGCTTATGTTGTTGTAGTGATGTTCTTATTATATGTTGTTGTGGTGTATTATTTTTAATGTTCTTATTATATTGTTACTTTAATAAGACTCTGCTCGGTTTGTGATTTGTATTTGTTTTCCAACTTTTGACATTCTAATAAGAGTTTGCTTTATCTGTATTGCAAAGTGCTTCGGCTCCCTTCATCCCCTCCCTCCTTTTTATTGCTTTGTTTAGCTATCAAAAGGGCAGAGTCTTACTGTTTTAGCTGTAAGTTACCTTATCTGCCGCATTTGCCAAATTTAAAGCCATAAACTTTTAGTCCACAAGCGAATTAATTTTTAATCTACTATTAGTTTACGAGCCAAATTGATAAAAAAAAAAGGTTACACCTACTCGTCATTAAACTCCCTAATCAACTGAAAAATTTTCTGGGAAGGCACCACCCGAGACTCAAGAACCTTCTCTTAATCTCTCTTTCGAAGCACTGACCCATCAACATCATAAAATTAATCCTATTAATAATTAACCAAATAATTCTAAAGGGAGATTGGAGTCGAAATCCACCTTATCTATTGAAAGATCCCAATCTCCGATTGGCGAATTGGTAACTGAAGTTGGAGCGGAATCAGATTCCGGCGTTCTTGCATTATTGTCTATTCCAAAGCCGGACGACGTCGCCGGAGATATCGATGCAGGTGAAAAATTAATAAAGAAATCATTCTCCATTATTGACTTCTTGAAAATATCAGTTTCTTCATTGAGAGAAAATGGTGGAAATATTTCCAAGTCGTCGCTTTTACTGAGTCCTTCTCTGTAGTTGAAAGATATCTCTTTGAATAGCTTGGGCTTCACTTCTTCGTGTTGTTGCTGTCGTTCTATTGAGCAATTATCCTCACCTTCTTGCGACTTGTCGTTTATTGAGGCTGCTAAACGAGCAGCTTGAAAACATGTGTGCCTTCCTCTATAGGTCACTTGAAATATTGGTCTTGATCTGATCTCTGAAATTGTTTTGTGGCTAAACAAACTTGTGAGTGACGGTGAGTGCATCTATAGTATCCTCTGCAACAAAACATGTCGTTTAGTGAATGTGGTGTGGTGTCTGGAAAACTCAGAATTTTATATTTTAAGATTATAAAAGTCAAATTGGTGTGAATATCGTGGAATGGAAATATTATATTTTTTGGTTCCTTGAATCAAATCTATATCACGTAGAAAAGTGAAATAATGAGATTTTCGATAATGCCTTTAATGAAATTTAAAATGTTATAAAATAACTTTATTAATAACCAATTAATTTTTTTAAATATTATGTTTAATGAATAATTAAAGTTAACACATACCAATTAAATTTTTATTTTAAATACTATGCTTAATAGATAATTAATGTTAACCATATATTAATAATATATTTTATTTTTAATTATTTTAATGTCATATAATAAGGCTATACGTGAAAATTAAAAATTCTTTTATTTACGATATGCTTTAAATTTTATTCAATTTATGATTTAAATTAAATGTTAGAGCGAAATACATATTATATACTTCATGTATTTATTATTTAACTTAATAGATAATAAAATAAATTTACAATCTATAATCTACGTACATGTGGGAATAGAGGAGGGAATTATGAGATTTCCTAAAGTAACCCTAGTTTAATTTGAAATTCATGATATATCATTTTAATTAATTTTTTAATGCATTTTAATCGGAGAAAATAAATCTATTTATCCTTTTGAAGATCCTTTTTATTCTATTTTTACTGCCTTTTAATCGAAGAAATAGATTTCATTTATACTTTTGAATATCCTTTTAGTTAGATTTTTATGCATTTAATTCGAGAAAATATATATATATATATATATATATATTCTCTATTTGATCTTGTAATATTATTGTCTAATGATTTTTATAATTAATAGTTTTTTTATTTTTAATCATATATTCTCGTGTTATATTGCTTTTTATGAGGTAAATCGAAAACTTTATTTCAACTATTGAAAGTGGAACTTAAATTCTATTAATTATTATGTTATAAATTTTTAAAATATAACTAAACATTTTATTATTATACTATATTAGTTAATTACAATGAAATTAAAATAATTTTTTTAAATATATAATTTCTCTTTAATTTTTTTAGAGAGGATGATGTACACTTATTTGAATCATTTACGTATTATTGTATTTTAAAATTTTTTAAATTTAACAAAACAATGGAATTATGAAACTATAATATTTGACTAATATAAAAAATAGATTTTTTTATATTTTTTTAGTCTAATGAAATTTTTTTGAAAAAATATGCTATAAATATTTGAATTTGCTAGAAAAAAAGAAAATTCAAGAGCTCTATTTTCATTCAATATTTTATTCTTTTATTTTTGAAATTTATAGAAATTTATTTAATTTTTCTATAATTTAATAGGATATGTTTTTTAAAATATTTTTTAATAGATAAAGATAATTAGACCTTTAAAATTTTAATATTTTTTCAAATATTTTATACGTGACTTTGTAATTTTTGAATTTAATCTCATTTATATCTTCTTTAAACTTGATAAAGTACATTCTATTATTAATGTTATTAATTACAACTTTAAGTAATTTATTTTTGGATTTTGTGCAAAGATATTGTCCAAAATATTATCTACTATTGATAAAATTTCAGTTTAATTTCATCCGATGAAAATAATTGATGTGAAGATCAAAGTCATACATTATATTGTGGCTATGTACAGTAAATCGTGATTTATTAGATTAATGTTATAATATTACCAAATTATAGAATATTTTGCAGTATGATAAATGCGAATTTGTAGTGATTTTATAAAATTAATTAACAATAAAATTATATATATTTTTTTATTAAAGAGGGAGAAACATAAACATCATTTTCTTTTGTAATTAGATATTATAATACAATACACATTTAAAATTTCATTGTATATATAAAATGCAACATTAATAAATCGTTGTTTTTATTTTAATTTAAATAAAAATTTATACTTAAATATTATGTAAATAAAAAATAACAAAGTTAAACGAGTAAAGTCCACGTGGAACTTCCGTCATAAAATAACTGGTCATAATAAATGTAATAACATTAAAGAGTTAAAGACTTATGTTAAAAGTGAGGGCTATTAAAGTTTGCCACAAAATTTTACCTTGGAAAATTAACTCTAGTGTACTGAGAGATCAAGACATGAATTTATTACTCTAGTGTACTAGTCAATAACAATGTGGACCTACAAATTTATTACTTCCTTGTTCTAGGAAAATTTAATTTTTTCATAAAAATTAAAAAATGATTGAAATAATTGATTTTTCAAAAATAAAAGTGTGTAAATTATTCTTATTAAAATTAAAAGATCCTTATCTAATTTTGCTAAAAAATACTTAATTATAAATAAAATTAAAAAATAATAATTAATATAGTCTCAAAATACTAAATAAATACGTAAAGTAAAACAAAATAAAATATTTAATTATTGCTATTAAAGTGTAACGAAGGGAGGAAGTGATATATTAGAATAGGAAAGATTGCATTATCGAGGAGAAAAGAACAGTGAAAGAGAGCATTTGTCTTAAATTGGTTGGAAAAATATGCACCCCACTATATATAATAAACCTAACACATTTTTGTAGCTTTTGAAGGGATAAAATCTATCTTTCAATCTCCAAAACACTTCTTGCATTTCAGGTTTGCACACTCCTCCCTTTCATATATAAACATGTATTTTCAAATATAAATTGAGATAGTATTCGGTTAAAATTTTGTAACTGTGAATTTTTAAAAAATTACCGAGATTATTTTTTTAAAGAAAAAACTTTAATTTTCTTATCCATCAACTTATTTACAAACAAACAAAAGTAATATGAAATGCATGATTGATAAAGAAAATACAATTATCAACTTTAATAGTGGGAAGGACAGGATGGCGTTGCATTATTAACGAGAAAAGAAAATTTAAGAGAGTATGTGTCTAATACGCAGCCAACACATTTTTTTCGCTTTTGAAGGAGAAAATCTGAG
The DNA here is from genome assembly GCF_041381405.1 of Jatropha curcas. NCBI lineage: Eukaryota > Viridiplantae > Streptophyta > Magnoliopsida > Malpighiales > Euphorbiaceae > Jatropha > Jatropha curcas. The sequence goes on from NW_028322329.1 coordinate 9,375, forward strand.
TGCTTTCAACTGCTAGCTAGACCACTTCTTCAGACAAAGATCTTGCACTTCAGGTTTGCACACTCTCCTGAAAAATTTGCCATATTCTTTTTTCAGTACTGAAACATTATATTGATAACCTTGAATTAACTTTGATTTCCAATTCTCATGGATGTCGTTGTATATCAGTTTTGATCTCTCCCTATCAAAAGTTCTTTTTAGTTGTTAAAAGATGTGTTTCTGTCCAAATGGAGTTTATTAGCTAACATTTAAAAAAAAAAAAAAAAATTGAAATGTATTAGGCGTTCTTGGTTAGATGGGACAGAATGGTGCAGGAAGTAATAATTCAAATGATGTCAAAGCTGAAAGCAGAAAGCAATTAGTCATTGACATACCAGACAACTTAGAGGATTTACTATCGCAGCCAGCTTTATGGCCAGAAATTTGTATCTACAAAGTTCCAAGAAAAATTCGAGCTATAAATCCGTCAGCCTACACTCCTCAAATGATTTCCATAGGCCCTTTTCACCACAATGAAAAATCGTTGAAACCAATGGAGAAGCACAAAATGAGATATTTGGCAGAATTCTGCAGAAGGACCGGTAAGAATTGGGCTGATCTTGCAGAGAAAATTAAAGAATGGGAAGAAACAATCCGTCACTGTTATGACCAAACATTTGAGTCGTATGAAAACAACATGTTTGTAAAACTGATTCTATTGGATTCTGTGTTCATCATCGAATTTGTCCGTGACATCCTCCCCCACTCAATCTTCAGCACGTCCTCGTGCCGAGGGAGGACGACTCGCCCTTGGACCGTTCTTGCTTTACGCCCCACTTCGACCCACTTCTCTGGCTCTGCTCTATCCATGCTTGCTCCGTTAAATATGCTCCTATCCACATTCACGGTGCCTGAGGTCTCCATGCCATTGCTTCGACACTGCCGATGCCTAGGACTTCGCCATTGCTTCGACATCGGGTGGAGTAACGATGCCTACGACTGCGCCATTGCTTCGACATCGCCTGGAGTTGTGGTGCCTAGGACTGCGCCATTGCTTCGACACCACGTGGTGTCAAGACACAGGGCGGTACATTTGACTCTTAACCCTGGAGTGCGTGTTTAGTCAAGTGGACTTCGAAAACGTGCAGCAAGTCGACTCTGATACCACTCTGTAATGGGCCTGGAGTCTTGCGCAGCACTGCGCCCGTGCGGCGCCCCGGGAGCCTGCCCACATGGCAGTACTTTGTCTCCGAGGCAAGCCTTATCATACCGTACCACACTGGTTTCGCCCTGCCATGGGCTCATAAGGGAAGCAGCCCAGCTCCCGACCAGTTGTGCCCCGCGGCACAATACCTCGCCTGCATGTAGACTTTGCATGGGGGCCACTAGGGTGGAACAACGCCTTAATCGCTAAGCCGCCCGAACCCTTGCAGGTTGAAACGCAGCCTAGTACGCTCTTTATAAGGGCCTAACACAGTCCGGAATTTGTCCGTGACATTGGGCTTCACTTCTTCGTGTTGTTGCTGTCATTCTACTGAGCAATTATCCTCACCTTGTTGCGACTTGTCGTTTATTAAAGCTGATAAACGAGCAGCTTGAAAACACGTGTGCCTTCCTCTATAGGTCACTTCAATATTATAGAGTTCTGATCTCTGAACTTATTTGTGGCTAAACAACCTCGTGAGGGCATCTATAGTATCTCTGCAATAAAATTTGCTACCAATATTTACCTTGGAAAATTAACTATAGTGTACTGAGAGATCAAGACATGAAATATAATCAATTACTAGTCAATAACAAAGTGGACCTACTCCCTTTCAAAAAAAAAAAACAACGTGGACCTACAAATTTATTACTTCATCCGTTTGAGCGACATTTAATTTTTATACCTAAATTGGTTGGAAAAATGTGCACCCCACTATATATAATCTACCTAACACATTTTTGTCGCTTTTGAAGGGATAAAATCTTTCTTTTGAATTTTATAGAATTTTGTTTAATTTTTCTATAATTTAATTGGATATATATTTTAAATATTTTTTAAATAGATATAAAGATAATTAGACCTTTAAAATTTTAATATTTTTTCAAACACTTTTATATGTTACTTTGTAATTTTTTATCTAATCTCATTTAAATCTTCTTTAAACTTGATAAAGTACATTCTATTACCAATATTATTGTTTACAACTTTACATATTGATACTCATGTAGAGTTGAAAACTTTAAGTAATTTATTTTTAATTTTGTGCAAAGATATGGTCCAAAATATTACATGTTATTGACAAAATTTTAGCTTAACTTCATCAATTACTAATCTAAGTATGTGAGACCAAGACATGAAATATATTACTAGTCATAACAACGTGGACCTACAAATTTATTACTTCCTCTCTTCCAATTTACGAGCGACATTCAATTTTTTTCATAAAAATTAAGAAATAATTGAAATATAATGATTTTTTAAAAATATAGAGTAGTGTGTGTCAATTGTCCTTCTTAAAATTAAAAGCTCCTCATCTAATTTTGCTACAAAATACTTAATAAATATGGATAAAATTTTAAAAAATAATAATTAATATAGTCTCAGAATTCTGAATAAATACTTAAAGTGGAATAAGATAAAATGCATAATTGTTACTATTAAAGTGTAACGAAGGAGGGAGTACCATATTAGGACAGAACAGATTGCATTATCAAGGAGAAAAGAACAATGAAAGAGAGCATTCGACTTAAATTGGTTGGAAAAATATGCACCCCACTATATATAATATACCTAACATATTTTTTTGAAAGGATAAAATCTGCCTTTCAATCTCCAAAACACTTCTTGCACTTCAGTTTTGCGCACTCCTCCCTTTCACATAGAAATATGTATTTTCACATTTAAATTGAGATAGTATTGAGTTAAAATTTTGTACCAGTGAGTTTTTAAAAAATTACCCAGAAATACACTTTTGAAACTACCTTATTTTTTTAAGAAATAACTTTAATTTTGTGATCCATCAACTGATTTACAAACAAAAGAAATTAATATAAAAGCTACGACTGATAAAGGCAATACAATTATCAAATTTAATTAATTAATTGGTAGGACCAGAGCGTTGCATTGTTGATGAGAAAAGAAAAATCAAAGAGAGCATTCGTCTATAAAAAGGTTAATATTGTTTGGATACACCCACGCCCAACACATTTTTGTCGCCTTTGAAGGAAAAAAACCTGAGTGCTTTCAACTGCTAGCCAGACCACTACTTCGGGCAAAGATCTTGCACGTAAGGTTTGCACACTCTCCTGAAAAATTTTGCCTTTTTTTTTTTTTCATTACTGAAATGTAATATTGATAACCTTGAATTAACTTTGATTTCCAATTCTTATACATGTCCTTGTATATCAGTTTTGATCTCTCCCTGTCAAAAGTTCTTTTTGGTTGCTAAAAAGATGTGTTGTGTGCAAATGGAGTTAATTAATTAACAAATATTTTTTTAAAAAAGAATATATTATGAAGTATATTAGGTGTTCTTGGGCAGATGGGACAGAATGGTGAAGGAAGTAATTCAAATGATGTCGAAGCTGAAAGGGGAAAGCAATTAGTCATTGACATAACAGACAACTTAGCGCGTTTACTATCGGAGCCAGCTTTATGGCCAGAAATTTGTATCTACAGAGTTCCAAGAAAACTTCGAGCTATAAATCCGTCAGCCTACACTCCTCAAATGATTTCCATAGGCCCTTTTCACCACAATGAAGATTCATTGAAACCTATGGAGAAGCAAAAACTGAGATATTTGGCAGAATTCTGCAGAAGGACTGGCAAGACTTGGGTTGAGCTTGAAAACAAAATTAGAGAATACGAATTAAAAATCCGTCACTGTTATGATCAAACATTTGAGCAGTATGAACAGAACATGTTTGTAAGAATGATTCTATTGGATTCTGTGTTCATTATCTAATTTTTTTGAAAAAAGACTATTGCAACAGAAGAATCAGAAGAATATAAAGCTGATTATATATTAGGAAAACCATCTAGCGAAGATGCCATATTAGAAGATTTGATATTGCTGGAAAATCAGCTGCCTTATTTTGTGCTTGAGAATTTATATGAATTTGCTACTGGAAATTCTGATTTTTTTTCTCGTGTTCACCAACTTAGGGTATTACCTGCGTGCTCCAAGCATTGATGATGACGATCATAAAAATAATAGATGTTGCGATTGCTTCTCCATTTTTTATGGGTTTTGGATTTCGAATATGTTCTGCTGTCAAAAAGAGCACAAAGACGATGAAAGTACAAGTACAGAAGGAAAAGAAATTGAGGAGAAGCCTAAGCACTTTACTGATTTGATTAGAAGATTAAGATCCTACAAACATCCAGTGTCAAAGAATGATGCTTGTATTAAAAGTCTTTATAATGCTACAAAGTTACACGAGGCAGGAGTCAAGTTTAAGGTGGATAAAAAGGCGTGGCCTCTTGATATAAAATTTGAAAGGGGAGAATTGAAAATGCCAAGATTTGAAGTTGAAGATGGCACAGAACGATTGATAAGAAATCTGATGGCTTTTGAGCAGTGTCACTATCCATATGATCCTTACATATGTGACTATATTTGATATTAGATTTTCTAGTAGATACTGAGAGAGATGTGGAATTGCTTATTCAAAATGGTATTATCACTAATTTGCTTGGGGAGCACAAATCAGTGGCTGAGATGGTGAATAAGCTTTGTCTTGAAATTACAACACGTGGGTCTTGTTTCTATGGAGTAAGTGTGGATCTTAATAAACATTATGAGAATTGTTGGTTTAAGACTGTGGCTATCATGAGAAGTGTATATTTTAGCAATCTCTGGAGAGGGACTGGAACTATTGCAGCAGTTATACTTCTATTTCTCACTTTCATACAATCTGTATACTCTCTCAGACGTATATTTTAAGTTCAGTGTGCTTATGTTGTAGTAGTGATGTTCTTATAATATGTTGTTATGGTGATGTTATTATATTTTAATGTTCTTATTATAGTATATGTTATTTTAATAAGACTCTGCTCGGTTTGTGATTTGTATTTGTTTTCCAACTTTTGACATTCTAATAAGAGTTTGCTTTATCTGTATTGCAAAGTGCTTCGGCTCCCTTCATCTCCTCCCTTCTTTTTATTTCTTTGTTTAGCTATCAAAAGGGCAGAGTCTTACTGCTTTAGCTGTAAGTTGCCTTATCGGCCGCATTTGCCAAATTTAAAGCCATAAACTTTTAGTTCAATTTTCATAACGACCATTGCGCTCAATGATTCTAAATATTTATTTCAGTCCACAAGCGAAAGTAATTTTCAATCTGCTATTAGTTTGCAAGCCAAATTGATAAAAAAAGGGTTACACCTATTCGTCATTAAACTACCTAATCAACTGAAAAATTTTCTGGGAAGACACCGCCCGAGACTCAAGAACTTTCTCTTAATCTCTCTTTTCAAGCACTGACCCATCAACATCATAAAATTAATCCTATTAATATTTAAGCAAATAATTCTAAAGGGAGATTGGAGTCGAAATCCACGCTATCTATTGAAAGATCCCAATCTCCGATTGGCGAATTGGTAACTGAAGTTGGAGCGGAATCAGATTCCGGCGTTCTTGCATTATTGTCTATTCCAAAGCCGGACGATGTCGCCGGAGATATAAATGCAGGTGAAAAGTTAACAAAGAAATCATTCTCCGTTATTGAGTCCTTGAAAATATCATTTTCTTCATTGAGAGAAAAGGGTGGAAATATTTCCAAGTCGTCGCTTTTACTGAGTCCTTCTCTATAGTCGAAAGATATCGCTTTTAATAGCTTGGGCTTCACTTCTTCGTGTTGTTGCTGTCGTTCCACAAACTGATGGACCGCGCGTATCCTCGTCCAACACCGAATTAATATGATATTATCCGCTTTGAACCAAGCCCTCACAAATTTATTTTTGATTACCTTCCAAAAAATCTCATACTAATGGATTGAGTTTGAATCATTATATTTTAATTCCTCTTCTCTTTTTCATTTGACGTGGGACTTGGGAGGATATCCCAACATAAACAACCTTGTGAGTGACGATGAGTGCATCTATAGTATCCTCTGCAACAAAACATGTCGTTTAGTGAATGTGGTGTGGAGTCTGGAAAACTCAGAATTTTATATTTTAAGATTATAAAAGTCAGAATGTGGTGTGATGATATATCATTTTAATTAATTTTTTATGCATTTTAATTGGAGAAAATAATATGTTTATCCTTTTGAAGATTCTTTTTATTCTATTTTTACTGCCTTTTAATCGAAAAAAATATATTTCATTTATATTTTTGAATATCCTTTTAGTTAGATTTTTATGCATTTAATTCGAGAATATATATATATATATATATATATATATATATATATATATATATATATTTCTATTTGATCTTGTAATATTATTGTCCAATGATTTTATAATTAATAGTTTTTCTATTTTTAATCATATATTCTCATGTTATATTACTTTTTAGGAGATAAATGGAAAACCTTATTTCAACTATTGAAAGTGGAACTTAAATTCTATTAATTTATTATGTTCTAAATTTTTTAAAATATGACTAAACACTTTATTCTTATACTATATTAGTTAATTACAACGAAATTAAAATAATTTTTTAAAAAATATTATTTCTCTTTAATTTAATTTGGAGAGAACACTTATTTGAATCATTTACATATTATTGTATTTTAAAATTTTTTAAATTTAACAAAACAATGGAATTATGAAATTATAGTATTTGACTAATATAAAAAAATAGATTTTTTTTATATTTTTTTAGGCTAATGAAATTTTTTTGAAAAAAATATGCTATAAATATTTGAATTTGCTATTATTTTTGTTTTCAACCTTTCTATATTAAAAATGAAATAAAAAGAAAATTCAAGAGCTTTATTTTCATTCAATATTTTATTCTTTTATTTTTGAAATTTGTAGAATTTTATTTAATTTTTCTATAATTTAATTGGATATGTTTTTTTAAATATTTTTTAATAGATATAAAGATAATTAGACCTTTAAAATTTTAATATTTTTTCAAATATTTTTATGTGTGACTTTGTAATTTTTGAATTTAATCTCATGTATATCTTCTTTAAACTTGATAAAGTACATTCTATTACCAATATTATTGTTTACAACTTTGCATATTGATTCTCATGTGTAGTTGAGAACTTTAAGCACTTGATTTTTGGATTCTATGCAAAGACATGGTCCAAAATATTACAAGCGATTGATAAAATTTCAGCTTAACTTCATCCGACGAAAATAATTGATGTGGAGATCAAAATCATATATTATATTGTGGCTATGCAGAGTAAGTCGTGATTTATTAGATTAATGTTATAATATCGCCAAATTATAGAATATTTTGCAGTATGATAAATGCAAATTTGTAGTGATTTTATATAATTAGTTAACAATAAAATTATATATATTTTTTATTAAAGAGGGAGAAACATAAACATCATTTTCTTTTTAATTAGATATTATAATAGAATACATGTTCAAAATTCCATTGTATATATAAAATGCAACATTAATAAATCATTATTTTTATTTTAATCTAAATAACATTTATACTTAAATATTATGTAAATTAAAAATAAAAAAAGTTAAACAAGTAACGTACACGTGGAACTTCCGTCATAAAATAACTGGTCATAATAAATGTAAGAACATTCAAGAGTTAAAGACTTATGTTAGAAGTGAGGGCTATTAAAGTTTGCCACCAATATTTTACTTTGGAAAATTAACTATAGTGTACTGCGAGATCAAGACATGAAATATAATCAATTACTAGTCAATAACAATGTGGACCTATAAATTTATTACTTCCCCAGTTCCAGTCGAAGTTTAATTTTTTCACAAAAATTAAAAAATGAATGAAATTTATTGATTTCTTAAAAATATAGAGTAGAATGTGTAAATTGTCCTTCTTAAAAATTAAAAGCTATTCATCTAATTTTTGATACAAAACATCTAATAAATATGGGTAAAATTAAAAAAAATAATAATTTATATAGCTTCAAAGTCCTGAATGAACACGTAAATTAGAACAAGATAAAATATTTTAATTGTTACTATTAAAATGTAACGGAGGACGGAGTACTATATTAGAACAGGACAGATTGCATTATCGAGGAGAAAAGAATAGTGAAAAAGAGCATTCGTCTTAAATTGGTTGGAAAAATATGCACCCTGCTATATAAAATATTTCTAACATATTTTTGTCACTTTTGAAGGGAAAAAATCTGTCTTTCAATCGCCAAAACACTTCTTGCACTTGAGGTTTGCACCCTCCTCCCTTTCGTATATAAACATATATTTTTACATTTAAATTGAGATATTATTCGGTTAAAATTTCGTAATGGTGAATTCTTAAAAATTACCAAGATTATTTTCTTAAGAAAAAACTTTAATTTTGTTATCCATCAACTTCTTTACAAACAAAAACAAAAGTAATATGAAATGCATGATTGATAAAGAAAATACAATTGTCAACTTTAATTAGTGGGAAGGACAGGATGGCGTTGCATTATTAACGAGAAAAGAAAAATCAAAGAGAGTATGTGTCTAATACGCGGCCAACACATTTTTTTCTCTTTTGAAGGAGGGAATTATGAGATTTTCTAAAGTAACCTTAGTTTAATTTGAAATTCATGATATATCATTTTAATTAATTTTTTATGCATTTTAATCGGAGAAAATAAATATATTTATCCTTTTGAAGATCCTTTTTATTCTATTTTTACTTCCTTTTAATCGAAAAAAATATATTTCATTTATACTTTTGAATATACATTTAATTAGATTTTTATGCATTTAATTCGAGAATATATATATATATATATATATATATATATATATGTGTGTGTGTGTGTGTGTGTGTGTGTGTGTGTGTGTTCTCTATTTGATCTTGTAATATTATTGTCTAATGATTTTTACAATTAATCGTTTTTTCTATTTTTAATCATATATTCTCAAGTTATATATAATACCCTGATTTTTATTTTCAAAACTTTTGAATTTTTAATAAGCAAAAACTCTGAATTTGTGACAGTATGGGCTTAAGTACTAAACAATTTTGATCTGAGCCCAAATTGTGACTTGGTCTTAAGTCCAACACAAGTTATCGGAACTTCTAGTCGAAAATAAATTAAACTTCTTAGAATTGATATTGGACCACTTAAAATAATAATAATAATAATAACTATTGAATCTGTAAACGCAAAGGATAGTGAATTATGGAGCAGAGTTCCGCAATTATATTCCAACTGGGTTGTAAATGAATAAATAGAGTATAGACATTTATTATTTGGATTGTACTTTGGAAATATTTGTGAAATAAATTATTGGGCTTGAATCAACAATTGTGAATAGAACGCGAGTCTTAAGTAATACAGGCTTACTACGGGTTTCGGGGGCCTTAAGTCCACCCAGGTCCTAGTGCCGATCCCGCCCACGGAAATGGGTCGTGACAAAGTTGGTATCAGAGCATAAGTTGGGCCTTAGGAATCAATTGCGGAACATAGGAAATTAAATATAGAGCTCCTATGTTGGGGTCGGCCGTAACCAACAAAGGAGATGTAGTCTGGATTGAATTCCATTTTAGTGCCGGTGGACGCATCGTGCATGAAGATGGAAGGAAATCTCTATGAAACTTAGGATGAGAACTATAGGTACATAAATAATAGTGAGGTATAGAAAGGTCTAGGTAACTGACGTTTATAAAAGAAAATATTTTGAGTTTTGCTAAATTCCCTCCATCTATTTTGAAGCAGAAGATCAGTTGGAAATTGGTGTAATGGCTTGATCACCCAGTACACCTTGATTCGACAAGAGACACCTGCTTCAAAAAAAAAAAATTATTTGAAACTGTTTAGAAAAGAATTCGGAGTTTTAAAGACATAACAAAGTGAATTTATTTGAACTATGATTTGAGAAAAATGTCTTGTTATTTGCTTATTGGAATTATTTTTTTGTTGTTTGGTTTTATTGTTTTGTCGGCATGTCAAAAATTTGTTTGATTTTAGACTTTAAATGACTTACGAGGATTGCATGTTTGATTTATTTTGAGCATATTGTCCTATCTCGAGGACTAAATTAGGCCTATAGAAATTATAATGATAAACTAATAGAGATCAATTCTAGAAATGTTACTGTTAGGGATTAAAAAGTGAAATTGTAATTACAAAGGTTAGAAAAGGAGGATCTAAGACAAATATCATCTTATAAGAAATCCTAATTTACCATGGTGAAACTCATGAATGTGAATGTATATAAAAAAAAAAAGGGTGAGAATTAAATTGTAGTAAGGTACTAGACAGATATATTTAAGATTCTGCACATGTAGGATACTTAATGGGCTAGACCAAGTTCATAAATCTTATAGAATAAAATGAATGTAGAAAATGATGAATAACTTTAAATCACAAATGGGGAATGAATGGAGAAAGGAACGTGGATGCTGTAGTAAAAACTTAATAATTAAGGGAATTTGATGTATCTAGATAAGAGTCATGTAGAAAGGACTAATACTATTTATTAATCTAAGTTAGAAAATGTATATAAAATCTGCTTTAAAGAATTAAGGTACGAAATTAGAATCGATGTGCTAAATAAAATAAAATAAAAATTTAATAAATTTTTTAAAAAAAAATCATCAGTAGAGATTGAAAAATTAGAATTAGAAATCCAAGAAACAATGACCTTACGACGTAATTAAATTTTGTGTAAAATGATGGTTTCACGCCATAGATTCATGTACCCATGATTAAAATTCTTTTAAGGATAAGATTTAATGAGATGGGTACACTAATGAGACATGGAGGATAAAAAAAAATTAAACTGAATCAAAAAAACTAAAGAATTTGGATAAGACTAGGGGATGTTAAATCGTAGAAAGGCCGATGATGATAATATGGTTAATTAATTTATCTACTATGAACTGCTAGAATAAATATAAGAAATGAATCGGGAAAGAAGTAAAAATTCAGATGTAAGAAATATGCATATATAATATTATATATATATATCTATATATATATATATCTATCTCTCTCCTCACCTGCTCCCCACTCCTCACATACGATCCCCTACTACTAGTCTTCTCCTCTCCATTCTCCTCTCCTCCATCCAGCCCTCAATCACCCTCCCACCTACTCCCAATCCTCCCGCTCCTTTTGGCCCCACTTTACCGTGTGGCTCCCTTTCCTTGATAGACCTAGTAACACAAAAGGAATAGTAATGCTAGAGATTAGATGTTCTTGGCATTGAAAATATGAGATAGTAGACTGAACTAGATGACTTACCGGATTATCCTCGTGGTAGATAGACAATTCATTTTTATTAAATACCAAAAAGGTTTTAGAAAATACAATGAGTATTGATTTCAAACTTCATGAAAAATTTTTTTTATACCGACGATTGATATTGGTCTTGAAATGAAATAAAGTTAAATGCAAATTTTTATTATAAGAAATTTCAAAGTTATGTGTGAGTGATATGCCGATATTTTTAAAAGTGAAAAGGGAAAGTTTTGAAAGTTTTTAAATAGCCAGTTACTCATAAGATGGTCAACCTAGGCTGTAGTTGTCAACTCATTAGTCGAATTTTAAATAACGATTAATCTAACAATTAATATCGCTGAAACAATGTATAGTAGAACTATTAGAAAAAGAGGACTCTTAAATTGCTCAAAAATCCTTAGTTAGTAGACACATTAGGTGAAATTCAGTATTGTAGACTATTAGTAGGAATGAATCTAATGAGGTAGAAATTTCTCAAGAATAAGAAATACAAATCAATAAAACTTAGAGATAGATACATTAAGAATTGAAATTTTAGTACTATTCCTTTTGACCGTAGTGAATTGTGACAAATCAGAACTAGAGAGATTTGATAATTTAAGCTTTTGGGTAGTTTGTCATATCATAAGAAAATTATTCAACTCTAGGGGATGTTTTGAAGTTAATGATATGTTGATAAATACAACTTAAACATGTGGTAATTAATTTCTTCTGGCTTTTCGATAAATATTAAAATTAATACATTGAATTCCTTACAGTAAAAGAATAAAAGAATCTAGTGAAGTGAATCATGAAGCAATTGATAAAAATTTTGACATGCTAGCCAAAGGAGGAAAGATCTGAACTAAGTCGAGATCTAGATAATAACACCAGGTAACATTATGCTAACCTGAGAAACTAAAGATGATAAGGTTGAATGGATAAATTTAAGGAAGTCACAAAATACCTTGCTAAACTTAAATAAGAAAAGGTTAGATAGATAAGTTGATATTATATTTTAAAACTTTGATGAAAGTAAACAATTAGTTTATGTAGTATAGATGCTAATTAGAGATTTGCTACTGTTTCATATTAAGGCATAAACTGAAGTCCCATATAGAAATGAATAAATTATTTAGTTGACATAGAATTTGACGCCTATTTATTTGATGTAATATTTGGATGGTAAGATAACATATAGAGTCGGGATTTAAGAAATTTCATTTAAGACTTTTATATATTGATAGGTATTAGGTGAAAGGTAAATAGTTGGGGCAATGACTGTACGAATAACTTCGTTGCATAAATAAATAAATTAATAATCGATTAATTCTGTATAATACATATTAAAATTAACAGTAAACTGCAAACTATTTATTAGGCATACACACGATCGAAGACGCTCTCAGAGCAAGAAGTGCTTAGGCATAATAGCGAAAAGCTTGAAGTAGTGAGCATTACATGTGGATTAGTGGGAGGAGGAACCGTACATTCTGCGATGTCTCAGAGTATGGGAATACTAATCTCACAAGTTACAGAGGATAAGATTTGGTATCCCACACCTAGGCAATTGGAAGACATAATAGGAAAGCTACCAATTGTTCATATTGAAGATGTTCGCGAGGCTCATATTTTCTGCATAGAGAAGCCATCCGTTAGCGGTAGATTTTTATGTGCTAAAGCTTATTATCATCGGCAGAGATTGCCAATTATTGGCAAAAGAAATACCCACATATTGCTATTAATGGAGAGTAAGTTAATTTCTGAGTATTGAAAGCAATAAATAATTCATATTAGAGTGTGTATTTCTAAAAATGAGAGACCTCAATCTCGAAATTCAATTAGAAATGAATTAAGAAAAGTAATAATTTATTGATTGATTTTCAGGTTTGTGGAGAATTTGGACAGGGAAATTGTTTTGAGCTCTACGAAACTGAAGGAACTTGGATTTGAATACAAGCATGGCGTCGAGAAGATTTTAGATGATACTTTAAAGTGTGCTCAAGAATTGGGCCAGCCTCAGTTTTAACTCAGCCCATTTAGTGCTAATTAAATAATTAATTAATGTGATATGCTAAAATAAATATGATGATGCAAGGCTTGACTCTCTTTATATATATATATATATTCGCTAATAAAATTTATTCTGGTAGCAACTTTACTTTATTTTATGAATTAAAAAAGACTTGCACCAATTTGGGTTATTTCCCTATTTTGTAATGTACTGCTATTTGAATTTAAAAAAAAAAAAAAAAAAAAAAAAAGACTTGAAGAATTCAGGTCTCGCTAATTAAAGGAGCAAAAAGTCAACAAGCAAACCCTAACAACCAAGAGAAACTGACATATGCTTCAAAAAAACAATTTTTTGTCTGCCATTTTATTCAACCAATGTATTCTAAATCTTATCAACCAGGGTTAAATCGAACATAATTTGGAGTCTATTAGTAACATTAATTTTTCAAAAAAAAAATATTTAAATATTTAGTAAATATTATAAAATTAATTAATTAATTTTCTCACGCCATATCGGATCCACGACTTTCAATTAAAAATAAACTAAATAAGTCAAAAAAAAAAAAAAAAAAGAAACGGGAAGGACTCTATATGATCTAACTACCCCACTAAAATAATTTGAACATTCATCTTATAAAATTAAATAAATGTGACCATTTATACATTGTATTCTAACAAATCGATCGTCAAGATTTCTTTTATTTTCCATTTTTTTTATCCAACCAATCGTGCAAAATTTCTTGTGTGGATGGACATGCATATTCTCATTGGAGAAGAAAAGGCTGATATGTAACATTTTTTTCCCATCGATGAGGGATATCAGTCATATAAGTGGATGAAATATAGATAATTACGCTTACATCTCAGCAAAGTATCCATTTTAGCATGCACATTCCATAATATTTGCTAAGTAAGTATATTTTTTTACACATTTAATTTTACTTGTAATGGATCGATTAAGTTGAGGTTAGAGTTGTAACGTATGATTGCGTATATCAGAACTGATTAAAAATTCTTTTGTTTGTATCGCTAGATCAAGCATTCTAAGTGATGGGAAGAACGAAACAGCAGATTCAGATGCTTCAAAAGAAACAAAAAACCAAACCAAAGTTGAAATTCCACTACTTCACGAGTTGCAGCGTTTAATTTCAGAGCCAGGCTTATGGCCATCTGAGCTTTGTATCTACAAAGTTCCAAGAAAACTTCGAGCTTTAAATCCAGCAGCCTACACTCCTCAAATGATTTCAATCGGCCCTTTTCACCTCAACGACGACGGTTTGAAAGTCATGCAAAAGCAGAAATTGAAATACTTGGTTGGCTTCTGCACGAGAACTGGTAAAAAAGATTGGGTTGATCTTGTAGACAAAATCCGAGACTGGGAGAAAACAATTCGCCACTGTTATGAAGTTTCAACAACTGATGAGATATCCAAAGAAGATTTTGCAAATATGATTCTGTTGGATTCTGTGTTTATTATCGAACTTTTCTTGAGAAGAGGAGAAAAATATAAATTCTTTGAGAACGGAAATAATGACAAATATGAAGAGGATTATATTCTTGGAAAATCGACGAGAGAATATGGTTTATTAGAGGATTTAATATTAGTGGAAAATCAGTTACCGTATTTTGTTCTTGAAGATTTATATGACCTCACCGTCGGAAAGTTAAACGAAGAAGGCTATCCTTCTTTTTCCGATCTTATGGTCAAAAATTTATGGGACTATTTATCTCCGCCACCAATTGACGAAGAACATAAAAAATGTAGCTGCGATTGCTTCTCTTGCTTTTATTGTTTTTGGATTCCTAGATGCTTCTCATGTTCAAAGCTCAACGATCAAAGCGTCAAAGGAGAAGAAGAAGACGACTTTAAAGAGAAACCGTTAAATTTCACGGATCTAATTCGACAATATCGTTGCTATAAGCGTCCCAAGTCAAATAACAATAACGGAAAAACAGTGAAAAATCTATACAGAGCTACAAGGTTACACGAAGCAGGAGTGAAGTTCAAAGTGAGTCCAAAAGCCTGGCCAATCAACATGCAATTTGAAAGAGGAGAATTGAGAATGCCATTATTTATAGTGGATGATAATACAGAGCGATTGATTCGAAATCTGATGGCATTTGAACAGTGTCATTATCCAAACGATCCATTCATCTGCGATTATATTTGGATTCTTGATTTTCTGATATACACAGAGCAAGACGTTGATTTGCTTTGTAGAAAGGGGATTATTGTTAATCTGTTAGGTGATAATGAATCAGTGGCTAAGTTGGTTAATAATCTTGGTTTGCAAATAAGGGCGTCTGGTTCTTGTTTTTACGATATGAGCGTAAGGCTCAATGAACACTACGATAATCTATGGTATCGTTCGGTGGCGGTCTTGAGAAGGGTGTATTTTGAGGATCTTTGGAGAAGCACCGGAACTGTCGTCGCCATTTTGTTACTGGTTTTCACCGTCACACAGTCTGCGTCTTCTATTAGAGATTTGTTACAAAATTAAGACTGTTTGGTTGTGCAATCTTTTCAATTTTTTTTCTATTTCCTGATTCATTGTTCTATCTGTAATGTTTATCTCTTTGAACGTTTCGCTATTCTAATAACAGCTTTTCATATTCGAATTTGAAACTGCAAATCTTAAAGTCAGAAAATACGATGCTAAGCTTTATGACAGTCCAATCTATTCCCACTCATTTTGGGCCAAATAGCCCATTATGATAAATTGAGGACCAATGCTCAATTTATTATTATATTGTAATCGCGATCCACTTTCAGAAACTCAATTCCAGCGTAAGAGATTATATTAGTATATTAGAACAGGACAGATTGCATTATTGAGGGGAAAGCATAGTCAAAGAGACAGTCGTCGGTTGGGAAAAATATGCACCCTATATATATATACACTTGAAAAATGCACCTACTTCGACTTATCCCTTTTTTTTTTTTAAGAAAAATATTTAATTTTGTTATACATCAACTTATTTACAAACAAAAACAAAATTAATTTGAAATGCATGACTGATAAAGACAATACAATTATCAACTTTAATTAGTGGGAAGGACAGGATGGCGTTGCATTATTGAGGAGAAAAGAAAAATCAAAGAGAGTATGTGTCTAATACCCGGCCAACACATTTTTTTCTCCATTATTGACTCCTTGAAAATATCATTTCTTCATTGAGAGAAAAGGGTAGAAATATTTCCAAGTCGTCGCTTTTACTGAGTCCTTCTCTGTAGTTGAAAGATATCTCTTTTAATAGCTTGGACTTCACTTCTTCGTGTTGTTGCTGTCGTTCTACTGAGCAATTATCCTCACCTTGTTGCGACTTGTCGTTTATTGAAGCTGCTAAACGAGCAGCTTGAAAACATGTGTGCCTTCCTCTATAGGTCACTTCAAATATTGTAGGGTCTTGATCTGATCTCTGAACCTCGTGAGGGCATCTATAGTATCTCTGCAATAAAGTTTGCTATCAAAATTTTACCTAGGAAAATTTACTATAGTGCACTGAGAGATCAAGACATGAAATATAATCAATTACTAGTCAACGACAACATGTACCTACAAATTTGTCCGTTTCAGCGACATTTGATTTTTATCCCTAAATTGATTGGAAAAAATATGCACCCCACTATATATAATATACGTAACACATTTTTGTCGCTTTTAAAGGGATAAAATCTGTCTTTTGAATTTTATAGAATTTTGTTTAATTTTTCTATAATTTAATTGGATATATATTTTTAAATATTTTTTAAATAGATATAAAGATAATTAGACCTTTAAAATTTTAATATTTTTCAAACACTTTTATATGTTACTTTGTAATTTTTTAATTTAATCTCATTTATATCTTCTTTAAACTTGATAAAGTACATTCTATTACTAATATTATTGTTTACAACTTTACATATTGATTCTCATGTGTAGTTGAGAACTTTAAGTAATTTATTTTTAATTCTGTACAAAGATATGGTTCGAAATATTATATGCTATTGATAAAATTTCAGTTTAACTTCGTCCGACGAAAATAATTGATGTGAGATCAAGTCAAGTAAGTCATGATTATTATATTAATGTTATAGCATGGCCAAATTATAAAATATTTTGCAGTATGATAAATGCGAATTTGTAGTGAATTTATATAATTAATTAATAATAAAATTATATATTTTTTATTAAAGAGGTAGAAAAAATAAACATCATTTTATTTTTAATTATATATTATAATACAACACATGTTCAAATTTCATTGTATATATAAAGTGCAATATTAATAAATTATTATATTTATTTTAATCTAAATAAAAATTTATGCTTTCATTATATAAATAATAAAATTAAATGAATAAAATCTACGTGAAACATGTGTCTAAAACAACTAGTCATAATGATTTTTTAAAAATATAGAATAAAATGCGTAAATTGTCCTTCTTAATATATTAAAAGCTCTTTATCTAATTTTGCTATAAAACACTCAATAAATATAGATAAAATTTTTAAAAATAATAATTAATATAGTCTCAAAATCTTAAATAAATACTTAAAGTAGAACAAGATAAAATGTCTAATTGTTACTGTTAAGTGTAACGAAGGCGGGAGTACTATATTAGGACAGGACAGATTGCATTATCGAGGAGAAAAGGACAATGAAAGAGATCATTCGACTTAAATTGATTGGAAAAATATGCACCCTACTATATATATTATACCTAACACATTTTTGTCGCTTTTGAAGGGATAAAATCTATCTTTCAATCGCCAAAACACTTCTCGCACTTCAGGTTTGCACCCTTCTCCTTTCATATATAAACATGTATTTTCATGTTCACATTGAGATAGTATTCGGTTAAAATTTTGTAACGATAAATTTTTGAGAAATACACTTGAAACGTACCTTATCTTTTTAAGAAAAAACTTTAATTTTGTTATCCGTCAACTGATTTACAAACAAAAGAAATTAATATAAAAGGTACTACTGATAAAGACAATACAATTATCAAAATTAATTAATTAATTAATTGGAAGGACAACAGAGCCTTGCATTATTAATGAGAAAAGAAAATTCAAAGAGAGCATTCGTCTATAAAAAGGTTTAAATTGTTTGGATACACCCACGCCCAACACATTTTTGTCGCCTTTGAAGGAGAAAATCTGAGTGCTTTCAACTGCCAACTAGACCACTTCTTCAGGCAAAGATCTTGCACTTCAGGTTGGCACACTCTCCTGAAAAATTTTGCCGTTTTTTTAGTAATGAAATGTAATATTGATAACCTTGAATTAACTTTGATTTCCAATTCTTATACATTTCCTTTTATATCAGTTTTGATCTCTCCCTGTCAAAAGTTCTTTTTGATTGCTAAAAAGATGTGTTGTGTGCAAATGGAGTTAATTAATTAACAAATATTTTTTTAAAAAAGAATATATATATGAAGTATATTAGGTGTTCTTGGGCAGATGGGACAGAATGGTGAAGGAAGTAATTCAAATGATGTCGAAGCTGAAAGCGGAAAGCAATTAGTCATTGACATAACAGACAACTTAGCGCGTTTACTATCGGAGCCAGCTTTATGGCCAGAAATTTGTATCTACAGAGTTCCAAGAAAACTTCGAGCTATAAATCCGTCAGCCTACACTCCTCAAATGATTTCCATAGGCCCTTTTCACCACAATGAAGATTCATTGAAACCTATGGAGAAGCAAAAACTGAGATATTTGGCAGAATTCTGCAGAAGGACTGGCAAGACTTGGGTTGAGCTTGAAAACAAAATTAGAGAATACGAATTAACAATCCGTCACTGTTATGACCAAACATTTGAGCAGTATGAACAGAACATGTTTGTAAGAATGATTCTATTGGATTCTGTGTTCATTATCGAATTTTTCTTGAAAAGAGGAGAGAGTTTTATTTGGACAGAAAAATATAAAGCTGATTATATATTAGGCAAACCATCGCGCGAAGATGGCATATTAGAAGATTTGATATTGCTTGAAAATCAGCTGCCTTATTTTGTGCTTGAGGATTTATATAAATTTGCTACTGGAAATTTTGGTTTTCTTTCTCTCGTGCGCCTCAACTTATCGAATTACTTGCGTCCTCCGAAACTTCGTGATGATGATCATAAAACTCGCGATGCTTCTCCATTTTTTATGGGTTTTGGATTTCGAATATGTTCTGCTGTCAAAAGAGAACAAAGACTATGAGAGTGCAAGCGTAGAAGGAGAAGAAATTGAGGAGAAACCTAAGCACTTGACTGATTTGATTAGAAGAAGAAGATCCTACAAACATCCAGTGTCAAAGAATGATGCTTGTATTGAAAGTCTTTATAGTGCCTACAAAGTTAAATGAGGCAGGAGTCAAGTTTAAGGTGGATAAACAGGCGTGGCCCCTAGATATAAAATTTGAAAGTGGAGAATTGAAAATGCCGAGATTTGAATTTCATGATGGCACAGAACGATTGATAAGAAATCTGATGGCTTTTGAGCAGTGTCACTATCCAAATGATCCTTACATATGTGAGTATATATGGATATTAGATTTTCTAGTAGATACTGAGAGAGATGTGGAATTGCTTATTCAAAATGGTATTATCACTAATTTGCTTGGGGAGTACAAATCAGTGGCTAAGATGGTGAATAAGCTTTGTCTTGAAATTACAACATGTGGGTCTTGTTTCTATGGAGTAAGTGTGGATCTTAATAAACATTATGAGAATCGTTGGTTTAAGACTGTGGCTATCATGAGAAGTGTATATTTTAGCAATCTCTGGAGAGGGACTGGAACTATTGCAGCACTTGTACTTCTATTTCTCACTTTTATACAATCTGTATACTCGCTCAGTCGTATATTTTAAGTTCAGTATGCTTATGTTGTTGTAGTGATGTTCTTATTATATGTTGTTGTGGTAATGTTATTATATTTTAATGTTCTTATTATATTATATGTTACTTTAATAAGACTCTGCTCGGTTTGTGATTTGTATTTGTTTTCCAACTTTTGACATTCTAATAAGAGTTTGCTTTATCTGTATTGCAAAGTGCTTCGGCTCCCTTCATCCCCTCCCTCCTTTTTATTGCTTTGTTTAGCTATCAAAAGGGCAGAGTCTTACTGTTTTAGCTGTAAGTTACCTTATCTGCCGCATTTGCCAAATTTAAAGCCATAAACTTTTAGTCCACAAGCGAATTAATTTTTAATCTACTATTAGTTTACGAGCCAAATTGATAAAAAAAAAGGTTACACCTACTCGTCATTAAACTCCCTAATCAACTGAAAAATTTTCTGGGAAGGCACCACCCGAGACTCAAGAACCTTCTCTTAATCTCTCTTTCGAAGCACTGACCCATCACATCATAAAATTAATCCTATTAATAATTAACCAAATAATTCTAAAGGGAGATTGGAGTCGAAATCCACCTTATCTATTGAAAGATCCCAATCTCCGATTGGCGAATTGGTAACTGAAGTTGGAGCGGAATCAGATTCCGGCGTTCTTGCATTATTGTCTATTCCAAAGCCGGACGACGGTCGCCGGAGATATCGATGCAGGTGAAAAATTAATAAAGAAATCATTCTCCATTATTGACTTCTTGAAAATATCAGTTTCTTCATTGAGAGAAAATGGTGGAAATATTTCCAAGTCGTCGCTTTTACTGAGTCCTTCTCTGTAGTTGAAAGATATCTCTTTGAATAGCTTGGGCTTCACTTCTTCGTGTTGTTGCTGTCGTTCTATTGAGCAATTATCCTCACCTTCTTGCGACTTGTCGTTTATTGAGGCTGCTAAACGAGCAGCTTGAAAACATGTGTGCCTTCCTCTATAGGTCACTTGAAATATTGGTCTTGATCTGATCTCTGAAATTGTTTTGTGGCTAAACAAACTTGTGAGTGACGGTGAGTGCATCTATAGTATCCTCTGCAACAAAACATGTCGTTTAGTGAATGTGGTGTGGTGTCTGGAAAACTCAGAATTTTATATTTTAAGATTATAAAAGTCAAAATTGGTGTGAATATCGTGGAATGGAAATATTATATTTTTTGGTTCCTTGAATCAAATCTATATCACGTAGAAAGTGAAATAATGAGATTTTCGATAATGCCTTTAATGAAATTTAAAATGTTATAAAATAACTTTATTAATAACCAATTAATTTTTTTAAATATTATGTTTAATGAATAATTAAAGTTAAACACATACCAATTAAATTTTATTTTAAATACTATGCTTAATAGATAATTAATGTTAACCATATATTAATAATATATTTATTTTTAATTATTTTAATGTCATATAATAAGGCTATACGTGAAAATTAAAAATTCTTTTATTTACGATATGCTTTAAATTTTATTCAATTTATGATTTAAATAAATGTTAGAGCGAATACATATTATATACTTCATGTATTATTATTAACTTAATAGATAATAAAATAAATTTACAATCTATAATCTACGTACATGTGGGAATAGAGGAGGGAATTATGAGATTTCCTAAAGTAACCCTAGTTTAATTTGAAATTCATGATATATCATTTTAATTAATTTTTTAATGCATTTTAATCGGAGAAAATAAATCTATTTATCCTTTTGAAGATCCTTTTTATTCTATTTTTTACTGCCTTTTAATCGAAGAAATAGATTTCATTTATACTTTTGAATATCCTTTTAGTTAGATTTTTATGCATTTAATTCGAGAAAAATATATATATATATATATATATATATTCTCTATTTGATCTTGTAATATTATTGTCTAATGATTTTTATAATTAATAGTTTTTTATATTTTTAATCATATATTCTCGTGTTATATTGCTTTTTATGAGGTAAATCGAAACTTATTTCAACTATTGAAAGTGGAACTTAAATTCTATTAATTTATTATGTTATAAATTTTTAAAATATAACTAAACATTTTATTATTATACTATATTAGTTAATTACAATGAAATTAAAATAATTTTTTTAAATATATAATTTCTCTTTAATTTTTTTAGAGAGGATGATGTACACTTATTTGAATCATTTACGTATTATTGTATTTTAAAATTTTTAAATTAACAAAACAACTGGAATTATGAAACTATAATATTTGACTAATATAAAAAAATAGATTTTTTATATTTTTTTAGTCTAATGAAATTTTTTGAAAAAATATGCTATAAATATTTGAATTGCTAGAAATAAAAAGAAAATTCAAGAGCTCTATTTTCATTCAATATTTATATTCTTTATTTTTGAAATTTATAGAAATTTATTTAATTTTTCTATAATTTAATAGGATGAATGTTTTTAAAATATTTTTTAATAGATATAAAGATAATTAGACCTTTAAAATTTTAATATTTTTTCAAAATATTTTATACGTGACTTTGTAATTTTTGAATTTAATCTCATTATATCTTCTTAAACTTGATAAGTACATTCTATTATTAATGTTATTAATTACAACTTTAAGTAATTTATTTTGGATTTTGTGCAAAGATATTGTCCCAAATATTATCTACTATTGATAAAATTTCAGTTTAATTTCATCCGATGAAAATAATTGATGTGAAGATCAAAGTCATACATTATTTGTGGCTATGTACAGTAAATCGTGATTTATTAGATTAATGTATAATATTACCAAATTATAGAATATTTTGCAGTATGATAATGGCTAATTTGTAGTGATTTTATAAAATTAATTAACAATAAAATTATATATATATTTTTTTATTAAAGAGGGAGAAACATAAACATCATTTTCTTTTGTAATTAAGATATTATAATACAATACACATTTAAAATTTCATTGTATAGATAAAATGCAACATTAATAAATCGTTGTTTTTATTTAATTTAAATAAAAATTTATACTTAAATATTATGTAAATAAAAAATAACAAAGTTAAACGAGTAAAGTCCACGTGGAACTTCCGTCATAAAATAACTGGTCATAATAAATGTAATAACATTAAAGAGTTAAAGACTTATGTTAAAAGTGAGGGCTATTAAAGTTTGCCACAAAATTTTACCTTGGAAAATTAACTCTAGTGTACTGAGAGATCAAGACATGAATTTATTACTCTAGTGTACTAGTCAATAACAATGTGGACCTACAAATTTATTACTTCCTTGTTCTAGGAAAATTTAATTTTTTCATAAAAATTAAAAAATGATTGAAATATATTGATTTTTCAAAAATATAAAGTAGAATGTGTAAATTATTCTTATTAAAATTAAAAGATCCTTATCTAATTTTGCTAAAAAATACTTAATAATATAAATAAAATTAAAAAATAATAATTAATATAGTCTCAAAATACTAAATAAATACGTAAAGTAAAACAAAATAAAATATTTAATTATTGCTATTAAAGTGTAACGAAGGGAGGAAGTGATATATTAGAATAGGAAAGATTGCATTATCGAGGAGAAAAGAACAGTGAAAGAGAGCATTTGTCTTAAATTGGTTGGAAAATATGCACCCCACTATATATAATAAACCTAACACATTTTTGTAGCTTTTGAAGGGATAAAATCTATCTTTCAATCTCCAAAACACTTCTTGCATTTCAGGTTTGCACACTCCTCCCTTTCATATATAAACATGTATTTTCAAATATAAATTGAGATAGTATTCGGTTAAAATTTTGTAACTGTGAATTTTTAAAAAATTACCGAGATTATTTTTTTAAAGAAAAAACTTTAATTTTCTTATCCATCAACTTATTTACAAACAAACAAAAGTAATATGAAATGCATGATTGATAAAGAAAATACAATTATCAACTTTAATAGTGGGAAGGACAGGATGGCGTTGCATTATTAACGAGAAAAGAAAAATTTAAGAGAGTATGTGTCTAATACGCAGCCAACACATTTTTTTCGCTTTTGAAGGAGAAAATCTGAGTGCTTTCAACTGCTAGCTAGACCACTTCTTCAGACAAAGATCTTGCACTTCAGGTTTGCACACTCTCCTGAAAAATTTGCCATATTCTTTTTTCAGTACTGAAACATTATATTGATAACCTTGAATTAACTTTGATTTCCAATTCTCATGGATGTCGTTGTATATCAGTTTTGATCTCTCCCTATCAAAAGTTCTTTTTAGTTGTTAAAAGATGTGTTTCTGTCCAAATGGAGTTTATTAGCTAACATTTAAAAAAAAAAAAAAAAATTGAAATGTATTAGGCGTTCTTGGTTAGATGGGACAGAATGGTGCAGGAAGTAATAATTCAAATGATGTCAAAGCTGAAAGCAGAAAGCAATTAGTCATTGACATACCAGACAACTTAGAGGATTTACTATCGCAGCCAGCTTTATGGCCAGAAATTTGTATCTACAAAGTTCCAAGAAAAATTCGAGCTATAAATCCGTCAGCCTACACTCCTCAAATGATTTCCATAGGCCCTTTTCACCACAATGAAAAATCGTTGAAACCAATGGAGAAGCACAAAATGAGATATTTGGCAGAATTCTGCAGAAGGACCGGTAAGAATTGGGCTGATCTTGCAGAGAAAATTAAAGAATGGGAAGAAACAATCCGTCACTGTTATGACCAAACATTTGAGTCGTATGAAAACAACATGTTTGTAAAACTGATTCTATTGGATTCTGTGTTCATCATCGAATTTGTCCGTGACATCCTCCCCCACTCAATCTTCAGCACGTCCTCGTGCCGAGGGAGGACGACTCGCCCTTGGACCGTTCTTGCTTTACGCCCCACTTCGACCCACTTCTCTGGCTCTGCTCTATCCATGCTTGCTCCGTTAAATATGCTCCTATCCACATTCACGGTGCCTGAGGTCTCCATGCCATTGCTTCGACACTGCCGATGCCTAGGACTTCGCCATTGCTTCGACATCGGGTGGAGTAACGATGCCTACGACTGCGCCATTGCTTCGACATCGCCTGGAGTTGTGGTGCCTAGGACTGCGCCATTGCTTCGACACCACGTGGTGTCAAGACACAGGGCGGTACATTTGACTCTTAACCCTGGAGTGCGTGTTTAGTCAAGTGGACTTCGAAAACGTGCAGCAAGTCGACTCTGATACCACTCTGTAATGGGCCTGGAGTCTTGCGCAGCACTGCGCCCGTGCGGCGCCCCGGGAGCCTGCCCACATGGCAGTACTTTGTCTCCGAGGCAAGCCTTATCATACCGTACCACACTGGTTTCGCCCTGCCATGGGCTCATAAGGGAAGCAGCCCAGCTCCCGACCAGTTGTGCCCCGCGGCACAATACCTCGCCTGCATGTAGACTTTGCATGGGGTAAGGGCCACTAGGGTGGAACAACGCCTTAATCGCTAAGCCGCCCGAACCCTTGCAGGTTGAAACGCAGCCTAGTACGCTCTTTCATAAGGGCCTAACACAGTCACGGAATTTGTCCGTGACATTGGGCTTCACTTCTTCGTGTTGTTGCTGTCATTCTACTGAGCAATTATCCTCACCTTGTTGCGACTTGTCGTTTATTAAAGCTGATAAACGAGCAGCTTGAAAACACGTGTGCCTTCCTCTATAGGTCACTTCAAATATTATAGAGTTCTGATCTCTGAACTTATTTTGTGGCTAAACAACCTCGTGAGGGCATCTATAGTATCTCTGCAATAAAATTTGCTACCAATATTTTACCTTGGAAAATTAACTATAGTGTACTGAGAGATCAAGACATGAAATATAATCAATTACTAGTCAATAACAAAGTGGACCTACTCCCTTTCAAAAAAAAAAAAAAAAACAACGTGGACCTACAAATTTATTACTTCATCCGTTTGAGCGACATTTAATTTTTATACCTAAATTGGTTGGAAAAATGTGCACCCCACTATATAATATACCTAACACATTTTTGTCGCTTTTGAAGGGATAAAATCTTTCTTTTGAATTTTATAGAATTTTGTTTAATTTTTCTATAATTTAATTGGATATATATTTTAAATATTTTTAAATAGATATAAAGATAATTAGACCTTTAAAATTTTAATATTTTTTCAAACACTTTTATATGTTACTTTGTAATTTTTTAATCTAATCTCATTTAAATCTTCTTTAAACTTGATAAAGTACATTCTATTACCAATATTATTGTTTACAACTTTACATATTGATACTCATGTAGAGTTGAAAACTTTAAGTAATTTATTTTTAATTTTGTGCAAAGATATGGTCCAAAATATTACATGTTATTGACAAAATTTTAGCTTAACTTCATCAATTACTAATCTAAGTATGTGAGACCAAGACATGAAATATAATTAGTTACTAGTCAATAACAACGTGGACCTACAAATTTATTACTTCCTCTCTTCCAATTTACGAGCGACATTCAATTTTTTCATAAAAATTAAGAAAATAATTGAAATATAATGATTTTTTAAAAATATAGAGTAGAATGTGTCAATTGTCCTTCTTAAAATTAAAAGCTCCTCATCTAATTTTGCTACAAAATACTTAATAAATATGGATAAAATTTTAAAAAATAATAATTAATATAGTCTCAGAATTCTGAATAAATACTTAAAGTGGAATAAGATAAAATGCATAATTGTTACTATTAAAGTGTAACGAAGGAGGGAGTACCATATTAGGACAGAACAGATTGCATTATCAAGGAGAAAAGAACAATGAAAGAGAGCATTCGACTTAAATTGGTTGGAAAAATATGCACCCCACTATATATAATACCTAACATATTTTTGTTTGAAAGGATAAAATCTGCCTTTCAATCTCCAAAACACTTCTTGCACTTCAGTTTTGCGCACTCCTCCCTTTCACATAGAAATATGTATTTTCACATTTAAATTGAGATAGTATTGAGTTAAAATTTTGTACCAGTGAGTTTTTAAAAAATTACCCAGAAATACACTTTTGAAACTACCTTATTTTTTTAAGAAATAACTTTAATTTTGTGATCCATCAACTGATTTACAAACAAAAGAAATTAATATAAAAGCTACGACTGATAAAGGCAATACAATTATCAAATTTAATTAATTAATTGGTAGGACCAGAGCGTTGCATTGTTGATGAGAAAAGAAAAATCAAAGAGAGCATTCGTCTATAAAAAGGTTAATATTGTTTGGATACACCCACGCCCAACACATTTTTGTCGCCTTTGAAGGAAAAAAACCTGAGTGCTTTCAACTGCTAGCCAGACCACTACTTCGGGCAAAGATCTTGCACGTAAGGTTTGCACACTCTCCTGAAAAATTTTGCCTTTTTTTTTTTTTCATTACTGAAATGTAATATTGATAACCTTGAATTAACTTTGATTTCCAATTCTTATACATGTCCTTGTATATCAGTTTTGATCTCTCCCTGTCAAAAGTTCTTTTTGGTTGCTAAAAAGATGTGTTGTGTGCAAATGGAGTTAATTAATTAACAAATATTTTTTTAAAAAAGAATATATATGAAGTATATTAGGTGTTCTTGGGCAGATGGGACAGAATGGTGAAGGAAGTAATTCAAATGATGTCGAAGCTGAAAGGGGAAAGCAATTAGTCATTGACATAACAGACAACTTAGCGCGTTTACTATCGGAGCCAGCTTTATGGCCAGAAATTTGTATCTACAGAGTTCCAAGAAAACTTCGAGCTATAAATCCGTCAGCCTACACTCCTCAAATGATTTCCATAGGCCCTTTTCACCACAATGAAGATTCATTGAAACCTATGGAGAAGCAAAAACTGAGATATTTGGCAGAATTCTGCAGAAGGACTGGCAAGACTTGGGTTGAGCTTGAAAACAAAATTAGAGAATACGAATTAAAAATCCGTCACTGTTATGATCAAACATTTGAGCAGTATGAACAGAACATGTTTGTAAGAATGATTCTATTGGATTCTGTGTTCATTATCTAATTTTTCTTGAAAAAAAGACTATTGCAACAGAAGAATCAGAAGAATATAAAGCTGATTATATATTAGGAAAACCATCTAGCGAAGATGCCATATTAGAAGATTTGATATTGCTGGAAAATCAGCTGCCTTATTTTGTGCTTGAGAATTTATATGAATTTGCTACTGGAAATTCTGATTTTTTTTCTCTCGTGTTCACCAACTTAGGGTATTACCTGCGTGCTCCAAGCATTGATGATGACGATCATAAAAATAATAGATGTTGCGATTGCTTCTCCATTTTTTATGGGTTTTGGATTTCGAATATGTTCTGCTGTCAAAAAGAGCACAAAGACGATGAAAGTACAAGTACAGAAGGAAAAGAAATTGAGGAGAAGCCTAAGCACTTTACTGATTTGATTAGAAGATTAAGATCCTACAAACATCCAGTGTCAAAGAATGATGCTTGTATTAAAAGTCTTTATAATGCTACAAAGTTACACGAGGCAGGAGTCAAGTTTAAGGTGGATAAAAAGGCGTGGCCTCTTGATATAAAATTTGAAAGGGGAGAATTGAAAATGCCAAGATTTGAAGTTGAAGATGGCACAGAACGATTGATAAGAAATCTGATGGCTTTTGAGCAGTGTCACTATCCATATGATCCTTACATATGTGACTATATGTTGATATTAGATTTTCTAGTAGATACTGAGAGAGATGTGGAATTGCTTATTCAAAATGGTATTATCACTAATTTGCTTGGGGAGCACAAATCAGTGGCTGAGATGGTGAATAAGCTTTGTCTTGAAATTACAACACGTGGGTCTTGTTTCTATGGAGTAAGTGTGGATCTTAATAAACATTATGAGAATTGTTGGTTTAAGACTGTGGCTATCATGAGAAGTGTATATTTTAGCAATCTCTGGAGAGGGACTGGAACTATTGCAGCAGTTATACTTCTATTTCTCACTTTCATACAATCTGTATACTCTCTCAGACGTATATTTTAAGTTCAGTGTGCTTATGTTGTAGTAGTGATGTTCTTATAATATGTTGTTATGGTGATGTTATTATATTTTAATGTTCTTATTATAGTATATGTTATTTTAATAAGACTCTGCTCGGTTTGTGATTTGTATTTGTTTTCCAACTTTTGACATTCTAATAAGAGTTTGCTTTATCTGTATTGCAAAGTGCTTCGGCTCCCTTCATCTCCTCCCTTCTTTTTATTTCTTTGTTTAGCTATCAAAAGGGCAGAGTCTTACTGCTTTAGCTGTAAGTTGCCTTATCGGCCGCATTTGCCAAATTTAAAGCCATAAACTTTTAGTTCAATTTTCATAACGACCATTGCGCTCAATGATTCTAAATATTTATTTCAGTCCACAAGCGAAAGTAATTTTCAATCTGCTATTAGTTTGCAAGCCAAATTGATAAAAAAAGGGTTACACCTATTCGTCATTAAACTACCTAATCAACTGAAAAATTTTCTGGGAAGACACCGCCCGAGACTCAAGAACTTTCTCTTAATCTCTCTTTTCAAGCACTGACCCATCAACATCATAAAATTAATCCTATTAATATTTAAGCAAATAATTCTAAAGGGAGATTGGAGTCGAAATCCACGCTATCTATTGAAAGATCCCAATCTCCGATTGGCGAATTGGTAACTGAAGTTGGAGCGGAATCAGATTCCGGCGTTCTTGCATTATTGTCTATTCCAAAGCCGGACGATGTCGCCGGAGATATAAATGCAGGTGAAAAGTTAACAAAGAAATCATTCTCCGTTATTGAGTCCTTGAAAATATCATTTTCTTCATTGAGAGAAAAGGGTGGAAATATTTCCAAGTCGTCGCTTTTACTGAGTCCTTCTCTATAGTCGAAAGATATCGCTTTTAATAGCTTGGGCTTCACTTCTTCGTGTTGTTGCTGTCGTTCCACAAACTGATGGACCGCGCGTATCCTCGTCCAACACCGAATTAATATGATATTATCCGCTTTGAACCAAGCCCTCACAAATTTATTTTTGATTACCTTCCAAAAAATCTCATACTAATGGATTGAGTTTGAATCATTATATTTTAATTCCTCTTCTCTTTTTCATTTGACGTGGGACTTGGGAGGATATCCCAACATAAACAACCTTGTGAGTGACGATGAGTGCATCTATAGTATCCTCTGCAACAAAACATGTCGTTTAGTGAATGTGGTGTGGAGTCTGGAAAACTCAGAATTTTATATTTTAAGATTATAAAAGTCAGAATGTGGTGTGATATATCATTTTAATTAATTTTTTATGCATTTTAATTGGAGAAAATAAATATGTTTATCCTTTTGAAGATTCTTTTTATTCTATTTTTACTGCCTTTTAATCGAAAAAAATATATTTCATTTATATTTTTGAATATCCTTTTAGTTAGATTTTTATGCATTTAATTCGAGAATATATATATATATATATATATATATATATATATATATATATTTTCTATTTGATCTTGTAATATTATTGTCCAATGATTTTATAATTAATAGTTTTTCTATTTTTAATCATATATTCTCATGTTATATTACTTTTTAGGAGATAAATGGAAAACCTTATTTCAACTATTGAAAGTGGAACTTAAATTCTATTAATTTATTATGTTCTAAATTTTTTAAAATATGACTAAACACTTTATTCTTATACTATATTAGTTAATTACAACGAAATTAAAATAATTTTTTAAAAAATATTATTTCTCTTTAATTTAATTTGGAGAGAACACTTATTTGAATCATTTACATATTATTGTATTTTAAAATTTTTTAAATTTAACAAAACAATGGAATTATGAAATTATAGTATTTGACTAATATAAAAAAATAGATTTTTTTATATTTTTTTAGGCTAATGAAATTTTTTTGAAAAAAATATGCTATAAATATTTGAATTTGCTATTATTTTTGTTTTCAACCTTTCTATATTAAAAATGAAATAAAAGAAAATTCAAGAGCTTTATTTTCATTCAATATTTTATTCTTTTATTTTTGAAATTTGTAGAATTTTATTTAATTTTTCTATAATTTAATTGGATATGTTTTTTTAAATATTTTTTAATAGATATAAAGATAATTAGACCTTTAAAATTTTAATATTTTTTCAAATATTTTTATGTGTGACTTTGTAATTTTTGAATTTAATCTCATGTATATCTTCTTTAAACTTGATAAAGTACATTCTATTACCAATATTATTGTTTACAACTTTGCATATTGATTCTCATGTGTAGTTGAGAACTTTAAGCACTTGATTTTTGGATTCTATGCAAAGACATGGTCCAAAATATTACAAGCGATTGATAAAATTTCAGCTTAACTTCATCCGACGAAAATAATTGATGTGGAGATCAAAATCATATATTATATTGTGGCTATGCAGAGTAAGTCGTGATTTATTAGATTAATGTTATAATATCGCCAAATTATAGAATATTTTGCAGTATGATAAATGCAAATTTGTAGTGATTTTATATAATTAGTTAACAATAAAATTATATATATTTTTTATTAAAGAGGGAGAAACATAAACATCATTTTCTTTTTAAT
This sequence comes from Jatropha curcas, assembly GCF_041381405.1. Taxonomy (NCBI): domain Eukaryota; kingdom Viridiplantae; phylum Streptophyta; class Magnoliopsida; order Malpighiales; family Euphorbiaceae; genus Jatropha; species Jatropha curcas. The sequence goes on from NW_028322329.1 coordinate 41,088, forward strand.
TAGATATTATAATAGAATACATGTTCAAAATTCCATTGTATATATAAAATGCAACATTAATAAATCATTATTTTTATTTTAATCTAAATAAACATTTATACTTAAATATTATGTAAATTAAAAATAAAAAAAGTTAAACAAGTAACGTACACGTGGAACTTCCGTCATAAAATAACTGGTCATAATAAATGTAAGAACATTCAAGAGTTAAAGACTTATGTTAGAAGTGAGGGCTATTAAAGTTTGCCACCAATATTTTACTTTGGAAAATTAACTATAGTGTACTGCGAGATCAAGACATGAAATATAATCAATTACTAGTCAATAACAATGTGGACCTATAAATTTATTACTTCCCCAGTTCCAGTCGAAGTTTAATTTTTTCACAAAAATTAAAAAATGAATGAAATTTATTGATTTCTTAAAAATATAGTAGAATGTGTAAATTGTCCTTCTTAAAAATTAAAAGCTATTCATCTAATTTTTGATACAAAACATCTAATAAATATGGGTAAAATTAAAAAAAATAATAATTTATATAGCTTCAAAGTCCTGAATGAACACGTAAATTAGAACAAGATAAAATTTTAATTGTTACTATTAAAATGTAACGGAGGACGGAGTACTATATTAGAACAGGACAGATTGCATTATCGAGGAGAAAAGAATAGTGAAAAAGAGCATTCGTCTTAAATTGGTTGGAAAAATATGCACCCTGCTATATAAAATATTTCTAACATATTTTTGTCACTTTTGAAGGGAAAAAATCTGTCTTTCAATCGCCAAAACACTTCTTGCACTTGAGGTTTGCACCCTCCTCCCTTTCGTATATAAACATATATTTTTACATTTAAATTGAGATATTATTCGGTTAAAATTTCGTAATGGTGAATTCTTAAAAATTACCAAGATTATTTTCTTAAGAAAAAACTTTAATTTTGTTATCCATCAACTTCTTTACAAACAAAAACAAAAGTAATATGAAATGCATGATTGATAAAGAAAATACAATTGTCAACTTTAATTAGTGGGAAGGACAGGATGGCGTTGCATTATTAACGAGAAAAGAAAAATCAAAGAGAGTATGTGTCTAATACGCGGCCAACACATTTTTTTCTCTTTTGAAGGAGGGAATTATGAGATTTTCTAAAGTAACCTTAGTTTAATTTGAAATTCATGATATATCATTTTAATTAATTTTTTATGCATTTTAATCGGAGAAAATAAATATATTTATCCTTTTGAAGATCCTTTTTATTCTATTTTTACTTCCTTTTAATCGAAAAAAATATATTTCATTTATACTTTTGAATATACATTTAATTAGATTTTTATGCATTTAATTCGAGAATATATATATATATATATATATATATATATATATATATATATGTGTGTGTGTGTGTGTGTGTGTGTGTGTGTGTGTGTGTTCTCTATTTGATCTTGTAATATTATTGTCTAATGATTTTTACAATTAATAGTTTTTTCTATTTTTAATCATATATTCTCAAGTTATATATAATACCCTGAATTTTTATTTTCAAAACTTTTGAATTTTTAATAAATCAAAAATCTGAATTTGTGACAGTATGGGCTTAAGTACTAAACAATTTTGATCTGAGCCCAAATTGTGACTTGGTCTTAAGTCCAACACAAGTTATCGGAACTTCTAGTCGAAAATAAATTAAACTTCTTAGAATTGATATTGGACCACTTAAAATAATAATAATAATAATAACTATTGAATCTGTAAACGCAAAGGATAGTGAATTATGGAGCAGAGTTCCGCAATTATATTCCAACTGGGTTGTAAATGAATAAATAGAGTATAGACATTTATTATTTGGATTGTACTTTGGAAATATTTGTGAAATAAATTATTGGGCTTGAATCAACAATTGTGAATAGAACGCGAGTCTTAAGTAATACAGGCTTACTACGGGTTTCGGGGGCCTTAAGTCCACCCAGGTCCTAGTGCCGATCCCGCCCACGGAAATGGGTCGTGACAAAGTTGGTATCAGAGCATAAGTTGGGCCTTAGGAATCAATTGCGGAACATAGGAAATTAAATATAGAGCTCCTATGTTGGGGTCGGCCGTAACCAACAAAGGAGATGTAGTCTGGATTGAATTCCATTTTAGTGCCGGTGGACGCATCGTGCATGAAGATGGAAGGAAATCTCTATGAAACTTAGGATGAGAACTATAGGTACATAAATAATAGTGAGGTATAGAAAGGTCTAGGTAACTGACGTTTATAAAAGAAAATATTTTGAGTTTTGCTAAATTCCCTCCATCTATTTTGAAGCAGAAGATCAGTTGGAAATTGGTGTAATGGCTTGATCACCCAGTACACCTTGATTCGACAAGAGACACTGCTTCAAAAAAAAAAAATTATTTGAAACTGTTTAGAAAAGAATTCGGAGTTTTAAAGACAGTAACAAAGTGAATTTATTTGAACTATGATTTGAGAAAAATGTCTTGTTATTTGCTTATTGGAAATTATTTTTTTGTTGTTTGGTTTTATTGTTTTGTCGGCATGTCAAAAATTTGTTTGATTTTAGACTTTAAATGACTTACGAGGATTGCATGTTTGATTTATTTTGATCATATTGTCTATCTCGAGGACTAAATTAGGCCTATAGAAATTAATAATGATAAACTAATAGAGATCAAATTCTAGAAATGTTACTGTTAGGGATTAAAAAGTGGAAATTGTAATTACAAAGGTTAGAAAAGGAGGATCTAAGACAAATAATCATACTTATAAGAAATCCTAAATTTACCATGGTGAAACTCATGAATGTGAATGTATATAAAAAAAAAAAGGGTGAGAATTTAAATTGTAGTAAGTGTACTAGACATGATATATTTAAGATTCTAGCACATGTAGGATACTTAATGGGCTAGACCAAGTTCATAAATCTATTATAATAAAATGAATGTAGAAAATGATGAATAACTTTAAATCACAAATGGGGAATGAATGGAGAAAGGAACGTGGATGCTGTAGGAAAACTTAATAATTAAGGGAATTTGATGTATCTAGATAAAGAGTCATGTAGAAAGGACTAATACTATTTATTAATCTAAGTTAAGAAAATGTATATAAAATCTGCTTTAAAGAATTAAGTACGAAATTAGATCGATGTGCTAAATAAAATAAAATAAAAATTTAATAAATTTTTTAAAAAAAAATCATCAGTAGAGATTGAAAAATTAGAATTAGAAATCCAAGAAACAATGACCTTACGACGTAATTAAATTTTGTGTAAAATGATGGTTTCACGCCATAGATTCATGTACCCATGATTAAAATTCTTTTAAGGATAAGATTTAATGAGATGGGTACACTAATGAGACATGGAGGATAAAAAAAAATTAAACTGAATCAAAAAAACTAAAGAATTTGGATAAGACTAGGGGATGTTAAATCGTAGAAAGGCCGATGATGATAATATGGTTAATTAATTTATCTACTATGAACTGCTAGAATAATAATAAGAAATGAATCGGGAAAGAAGTAAAAATTCAGATGTAAGAAATATGCATATATATATATATATATATATTATATATATATATATATATATATATATATATATATAAAATGATAAAACAAATAACTAAATAAATAAAGATAAATAATAATATAGTATAAATATAAATATAAATAATAATAATAATAAATCAATAAAAATAAAAATAATAAAATAATAAAGATAAATTTTGGAAAAATTTAAAGTGTGGATCAATTTACTTGATAGACTAGTAACAGCAAAAGGAATAGTAATGCTAGAGATTAGAATGTTCTTGGAATGAAATATGAGATAGTAGACTGGAACTAGATGACTTAAGGATTATCCTCGTGGAGATAGACAATTCATTTTTATTAAATACCAAAAGGTTTTAGAAAATACAATGAGTATTGATTTCAAACTTCATGAAAACATTTTTTTTTATACCACGATTGATATTGGTCTTGAAATGAAATAAAAGTTAAATGCAAATTTTTATTATAAGAATTTCAAAGTTATGTGTGAGTGATATGCCGATATTTTTAAAAGTGAAAAGGGAAAGTTTTTGAAAGTTTTTAAATAGCCAGTTACTCATAAGATGGTCAACCTAGGCTGTAGTTGTCAACTCATTAGTCGAATTTTTAAATAAACGATTAATCTAACAATTAATATCGCTGAAACAATGTATAGAAACTATTAGAAAAAGAGGACTCTTAAATTGCTCAAAAATCCTTAGTTAGTAGACACATTAGGTGAAATTCAGTATTGTAGACTATTAGTAGGAATGAATCTAATGAGGTAGAAATTTCTCAAGAATAAGAAATACAAATCAATAAAACTTAGAGATAGATACATTAAGAATTGAAATTTTAGTACTATTCCTTTTTGACCGTAGTGAATTGTGACAAATCAGAACTAGAGAGATTTGATAATTTAAGCTTTTGGGTAGTTTGTCATATCATAAGAAAATTATTCAACTCTAGGGGATGTTTTGAAGTTAATGATATGTTGATAAATACAACTTAAACATGTGGTAATTAATTTCTTCTGGCTTTTCGATAAATATTAAAATTAATACATTGAATTCCTTACAGTAAAAGAATAAAAGAATCTAGTGAAGTGAATCATGAAGCAATTGATAAAAATTTTGACATGCTAGCCAAAGGAGGAAAGATCTGAACTAAATCGAGATCTAGATAATAACACCAGGTAACATTATGCTAACCTGAGAAACTAAAGATGATAAGGTTGAATGGATAAATTTAAGGAAGTCACAAAATACCTTGCTAAACTTAAATAAGAAAAGGTTAGATAGATAAGTTGATATTATATTTTAAAACTTTGATGAAAGTAAAACAATTAGTTTATGTAGTATAGATGCTAATTAGAGATTTGCTACTGTTTCATAATTAAGGCATAAACTGAAGTCCCATATAGAAATGAATAAATTATTTAGTTGACATAGAATTTGACGCCTATTTATTTGATGTAATATTTGGATGGTAAGATAACATATAGAGTCGGGATTTAAGAAATTTCATTTAAGACTTTATATATTGATAGGTATTAGGTGAAAGGTAAATAGTTGGGGCAATGACTGTACGAATAACTTCGTTGCATAAATAAATAAATTAATAATCGATTAATTCTGTATAATACATATTAAAATTAACAGTAAACTGCAAACTATTTATTAGGCATACACACGATCGAAGACGCTCTCAGAGCAAGAAGTGCTTAGGCATAATAGCGAAAAGCTTGAAGTAGTGAGCATTACATGTGGATTAGTGGGAGGAGGAACCGTACATTCTGCGATGTCTCAGAGTATGGGAATACTAATCTCACAAGTTACAGAGGATAAGATTTGGTATCCCACACCTAGGCAATTGGAAGACATAATAGGAAAGCTACCAATTGTTCATATTGAAGATGTTCGCGAGGCTCATATTTTCTGCATAGAGAAGCCATCCGTTAGCGGTAGATTTTTATGTGCTAAAGCTTTATTATCATCGGCAGAGATTGCCAATTATTGGCAAAAGAAATACCCACATATTGCTATTAATGGAGAGTAAGTTAATTTCTGAGTATTGAAAGCAATAAATAATTCATATTAGAGTGTGTATTTCTAAAAATGAGAGACCTCAATCTCGAAATTCAATTAGAAATGAATTAAGAAAAGTAATAATTTATTGATTGATTTTCAGGTTTGTGGAGAATTTGGACAGGGAAATTGTTTTGAGCTCTACGAAACTGAAGGAACTTGGATTTGAATACAAGCATGGCGTCGAGAAGATTTTAGATGATACTTTAAAGTGTGCTCAAGAATTGGGCCAGCCTCAGTTTTAACTCAGCCCATTTAGTGCTAATTAAATAATTAATTAATGTGATATGCTAAAAATAAATATGATGATGCAAGGCTTGACTCTCTTTATATATATATATATATTCGCTAATAAAATTTATTCTGGTAGCAACTTTACTTTATTTTATGAATTAAAAAAGACTTGCACCAATTTGGGTTATTTCCCTATTTTGTAATGTACTGCTATTTGAATTTAAAAAAAAAAAAAAAAAAAAAAAGACTTGAAGAATTCAGGTCTCGCTAATTAAAGGAGCAAAAAGTCAACAAGCAAACCCTAACAACCAAGAGAAACTGACATATGCTTCAAAAAAACAATTTTTTGTCTGCCATTTTATTCAACCAATGTATTCTAAATCTTATCAACCAGGGTTAAATCGAACATAATTTGGAGTCTATTAGTAACATTAATTTTTCAAAAAAAAAATATTTAAATATTTAGTAAATATTATAAAATTAATTAATTAATTTTCTCACGCCATATCGGATCCACGACTTTCAATTAAAAATAAACTAAATAAGTCAAAAAAAAAAAAAAAAAAGAAACGGGAAGGACTCTATATGATCTAACTACCCCACTAAAATAATTTGAACATTCATCTTATAAAATTAAATAAATGTGACCATTTATACATTGTATTCTAACAAATCGATCGTCAAGATTTCTTTTATTTTCCATTTTTTTTATCCAACCAATCGTGCAAAATTTCTTGTGTGGATGGACATGCATATTCTCATTGGAGAAGAAAAGGCTGATATGTAACATTTTTTTCCCATCGATGAGGGATATCAGTCATATAAGTGGATGAAATATAGATAATTACGCTTACTCTCAGCCAAAGTATCCATTTTAGCATGCACATTCCATAATATTTGCTAAGTAAGTATATTTTTTTACACATTTAATTTTACTTGTAATGGATCGATTAAGTTGAGGTTAGAGTTGTAACGTATGATTGCGTATATCAGAACTGATTAAAAATTCTTTTTGTTTGTATCGCTAGATCAAGCATTCTAAGTGATGGGAAAGAACGAAACAGCAGATTCAGATGCTTCAAAAGAAACAAAAAACCAAACCAAAGTTGAAATTCCACTACTTCACGAGTTGCAGCGTTTAATTTCAGAGCCAGGCTTATGGCCATCTGAGCTTTGTATCTACAAAGTTCCAAGAAAACTTCGAGCTTTAAATCCAGCAGCCTACACTCCTCAAATGATTTCAATCGGCCCTTTTCACCTCAACGACGACGGTTTGAAAGTCATGCAAAAGCAGAAATTGAAATACTTGGTTGGCTTCTGCACGAGAACTGGTAAAAAAGATTGGGTTGATCTTGTAGACAAAATCCGAGACTGGGAGAAAACAATTCGCCACTGTTATGAAGTTTCAACAACTGATGAGATATCCAAAGAAGATTTTGCAAATATGATTCTGTTGGATTCTGTGTTTATTATCGAACTTTTCTTGAGAA
>NW_028322330.1:0-45948 GCF_041381405.1 Jatropha curcas
GAAGCAACATCGGTCTCATTTTTGAAAAGCTCTAGAAGGAGAGACAACAAGTTGGAGTTGGTACACTCTGACGTATGTGGTCCCATGGAGGTAGAATCACTTGGAGGAAGTAGGTATTTTCTTACCTTCATTGATGATTTCTCAGAAAAACATGGATATTTGTTGCGCACAAAAGACCAAGTATTCAAGCACTTTCAGCAATTCCATGCTATGGTGGAAAGGGAGACTGGAGTGGCATTGAAGTGTTTGCGCACGGATAATGGTGGTAAGTATATCTCTAAGGAGTTTAGAGATTATTGTAGTCAGCACGGTATCAGGCATGAAAAGACAGTTCCTGGTACGCCTCAACACAACGGCTTGCTGAACGGATGAATCGCACCATTATTGAAGAGTCAGATCCATGCTCAAAATGGCCAACTTACCTAAGCCATTTTGGGGAGAAGCTGTCAATACTGCTGTCTACCTAATCAACCGACTACCTTCAGCACCATTGGATTTTGATATCCCGGAGAAGGTCTGGACAGGTAGAAATATTTCATACTCTCACCTGAGGGTATTTGGCTGCAAGGCATTATGCATGTTCCAAAGGAGCAGAGATCAAAGCTTGATGACAAGTCAGTTCCTTGCACTTTTGTTGGTTATGGAGACGAAGAGTTTGGCTATAGGTTATGGGACCCAGTGAAAAAGAAAGTTGTCGGAGCCGAGACGTAGTATTCCACGAGAATGAGATCGTGGAGATACAACTTGTGAAGAATCCACAAGTGATGGTGTTATTGATATTACACCAGGAAGCATTCCTACAGATGATGCCACAGGAGGAGGAATGCCAGAATCAGAACAGAAGAAGAAGAGCCAGTCGTAGGGGATCAAGAGACAATTGTAGATGATAACAGTGATGCAGAGGGTGTTGAGCAGGGGGAGCCAGAGAACCCCATTCCACCAGAAGGAGTTGAACCTCAGTTAAGAAGGTCAACCAGAGACGCCAACCATCTACAAGGTACCCTAGTTCTGATTACATTTTGATTACTGATGGGGGAGCCAGAGAGCTTCCAAGATGTGCAATCTTGCAAAGATAGAGATTGCTGGACAAAGGCCATGCAAGAAGAGATGAATTCTTTGAAAAAGAATGACACGTATGAGCTGGTGAAACTTCCAAAAGGGAAGAGAACACTCAAGAACAAATGGGTGTACAAACTGAAGAAAGATGATGGCAACCTAGTGAGATACAAAGCTCGATTGGTCGTCAAAGGCTTTACTCAAAAGAAAGGTATTGACTTTGATGAGATTTTTTCACCAGTTGTGAAAATGAGTTCTATTCGAGTTGTGCTAGGTCTGTAGCCATTTGAATCTTGAGTTAGAGCAGCTTGATGTAAAGACCGCATTCTTGCATGGGGATCTAGAGGAAGAAATCTATATGGAACAACCAGAAGGTTTCAAGGTCAAGGGAAAAGAGGACATGGTTTGTCGCTTGAAGAAGAGCTTGTAGGTTGAAACAAGCACCGCGATGTGGTATAAAAAGTTTGATTCTTTCATGGTGAATCAAGGATACAAAAGGACAGATGCAGATCCTTGTGTATATGTTCAAAATTCCCTGATGGTAAATTTATCATCCTTCTCTTATATGTTGATGATATGCTAATCGTTGGACCAGATGCACATGATTAGCAAGTTAAAGAGTGATTTGTCAAAAGCATTTGACATGAAGGATTTGGGATCGGCAAGGCGAATTCTCGGAATGGAGATTATTCGAGACAGAAAGTCCTGCAGGTTATGGTTATCAGGAAAAAATATTGAACGAGTTCTAGAGAGGTTCAATATGAAAATGCTAAACCAGTTAGCACTCCGCTTGCCGCTCACTTCAAGTTGAGTAAGAAATCCTACCATCAACAGAGAAAGAAAAAGGAGATATGTCAAATGTTCCATATTCTTCAGCGTCGGAAGTTTGATGTACGCAATGGTGTGTACGAGACCAGATATCGCTCATGCAGTTGGAGTTGTCAGCCGATTTCTGTCAAATCCCCAAAAGACACATTGGGAAGCAGTAAAGTGGTTATCACAGGAAAAAAATATTGAACGGGTTCTAGAGAGATTCAATATGAAAAATGCTAAACCAGTTAGCACTTCGCTTGCCTCTCACTTCAAGTTGAGTAAGAAATCCTACTCATCAACAGAGAAAAAAAAGGAGATATGTCAAATGTTCCATATTCTTCAGCAGTCGGAAGTTTGATGTACGCAATGGTGTGTACGAGACCAGATATCGCTCATGCAGTTGGAGTTGTCAGCCGATTTCTGTCAAATCCCCAAAAGACACATTGGGAAGCAGTAAAGTGGATTTTCAGATACCTGAGAGGAACTTCAAAGTTATGTTAACTTTTGGAGGTGAAAAGGCTGCACTAGTTGGTTACACAGATGCAGATATGGCCGGTGATCTTGATGAAGAAAATCTACATCATGATACCTATTTACATTCTCAGGGGGAGCTATTTCATGGCAGTCAAGATTGCAGAAATGTATTTCATTATCAACGACTGAAGCAGAGTACGTTGCAGCAACGGAAGCAGGAAAGGAAATGCTTTGGTTAAAGAGATTCTTTCAAGAATTGGGGTGCAGCAGGAAGAATATATAGTTTATTGTGATAGTCAAAGTGCATTAGACTTGAGCAAAAATACTATGTATCATGCACGGACGAAGCACATTGATGTAAGATATCATTGGCTTAGACTTGCCATTGAAGAGAAGCAGTTTCAGTTGCGAAAGATCCACACAGACAGAAATGCTGCAGATATATTGACAAAGGTCGTTCCAAAGGAGAAGTTCGAGCTATGTGTCAAAACAGCAGGGATGGGGAGTCCCACCATGTAGTCGGGAGGGGGAGAATTGTTATAGGGTCCCTTCAACATGTGGGACCCGCACACATTTGAAAGAGAAAAAAAAGAAAGAAGAGATTCAAACGTGTGGGACCCACACACGTTGAATGAAGAAAAAAAAATAAAACACGTTTTGTTTTGGTGGTAGTCAAAGAGGACGGTGCCAAACAAAAGAAAAAAAAAGAAAGAAAGGAAAAAAGGGAAAAGTGGACGCGTGATTAACGCGTCCACTGCATCCCCTTCTCCTATAAATAGGAGAAGGATTCTCCTTAAACAGATGTACAAAAACAAAAACAAAAAACAAAGATTATAATTTTAGGAAAGGATTCCAAAAATTTGGAAAGAGAGAAAATAGTGAGGATTGTAATTTTTGAGGTGTGTTTTTTTTAAACACTTAGAGTGCCACTATTTTTGTAATCTCTTTTGTATCTACTATTTTTAGTGGAAGAATTATTCGGAGTTTTTGTCCCGTGGACGTAGCCCATAACAGTTGAAGGGTGAACCACGTAAATCTCTGTGTTCTTATTTTTCATCTGGCATTTACAATAATTATTTAATTTTTACCGTGGTTATTATTTCTGGTGGATTCAATCGTCAATATCCAATACGTAATTATTGGAGCATTTTTCACGGGCCCTACTCGGGATAAGTTATAATCCCAACAATAATTAGATAAGATAGTGTAGTTGGGTCTTGATGAGAATATATTGGGTTTGATTTAAATTTTATAATTAAATTATTTAGAAATTTTGATCTAGCTATATTTGTTGACTACTACTATATATGTGTTTTAAAACCAAATCAGGCTGTTCTATTAGGTTATATGCTTATTATAGAAATAACAATTATAAATTGGTGATCATCAGAAATATTAAAACGATCAATATTGTTGAAAATGACTTAGTAAGAAGAACAACATTCAATTATTAGCTTCTCAAAGTTAGAAATTTATGATAATAGAATTGAAATTTTGTTTTTAGTTAATACTGCTGGTGTTCATGACAGTTATGCCTTTTCAATAAATTAACTATTTTAATAGTTTTTAATTATTTGATAGTTATTTATTATTAATATTTCATCAAATGTTAAAATAAGCAACGTCGTATAATTCGCTTGCTCAAAACACTATATTATATGAAAGTTGTTGTTTAACGATGTCTATGTGTTGTCTTAATTTCTTTTTAGCTCGTAACATAATATTTGGCAAAAGGCTAGGTATTTACAAATATCAAAGAATTATTTAATGGACTTAATTTCAGCATGCATATTCAGATCGTTCCCATTTAATGGAAACAGGTTTGCAATGGGAACAAAGTGACTTGTTCGAAAAAGAATTCCATAAAAACACTTGGTTGTTATGTTTGAAATGCTAGTCAATTCCAATCACTACCGAAAACATTTAATTGTGGAATATATTAATTACGGATGTGAAATGCGAGGCAGAAGATTCAGGAAAAGAAAAAAAAATCAAACCACCAATATAAAATCGCTGTTATATGAAAATAATTTCGCAATCATTAGATTTAAAAATGTACTTATTTCATTACAAATTTATATAAAATCGATCTTATAATAGTCAAATCCAAAAGAAAAATGTTAGATACGTACAATATTTGTTATGACAATTCGATTGCTGTTCGAGCAAATTAAATGTAAATTTGATTGAGATATATATGTAAAATGCATTAGAAGGAGGTCAAGTCTAGAGGTAGAAGACCAAACACTATGTAGAAGATGAGTCCGCAGAGTTTAGTTTAGCATAAGACGTTGGATATCCTGATATGCAAGTAATAAGAGAAGAAGCATCTAATTAGAAAGAATACAATATGTGATGACTCCATTTCTAAGACCGCAATATGAGTTTTCAAATATTATGACTCCATGGATTGAATGATTCTTGTTCTTGGCCTTAGCATTTGGTTCCATTGATAATTGGAAGACGAAGACTCTCCTTTGTCCGTTTAAGCAAGGGTTTCATACTTCAAAATGAAGGACTCTGACTTCAATTTTCTCATAGGTATGAAATTAATCTAAGTCTTGTTACGTTTCTTATATATTTCAAACGAAAAAATTAATAAGGTAATGTCTAATTGGTAATTAATATTTATAATATTGATTTAGCATTACATTTTCTCGTTTCCTCTAATTCTAAATAAAGTTATTGAAAAAATAAATTCTTGATTTCAATATAGTTGAAATATAGGAATAAAAACACAACCTTAGGCGAATTTATCATACAAAATTTAGGAGATTTTGAAATTTAGAGTTGCCCAAAACTTTACCTGAATACTACTCTTGGCTTGAATACTGAGACACATATGATAACAAAAATAAAAAAAAAAAAACAAAAGACAAAACAATTGGAACAAATACCCATTGCATAAAGAGAAAATGAAAGTATATAAACAAATACACATCCACTAGTGAACCCAATTACTCAAATCTCTATTCTCTTGATATTCCATTGACTAACCAGCTCTTTTATATTAAAATTAAATCATGTTTTAAATATTTTATATAATAAAAATATTTAAAGAGATTGCTCATTTTTTCTTCAATCACTATAAAATGTGAATGCTCTCTTGTAACACAATTGTGCTAATTGAATTGCACCTAACAAGACGTTCCATGCCAACGATTGGGGTTCATGAACTTCCTTTCTAGTTCATGAATTTGCTTATGAGCTAATAAAGTCGTGTTGTTGAATTTGCTTATGTGAATGCTCCCTAATCTTGTGTAGATAACTAATTTTGACATTTTTCTATTCTTTTGTCTCAAAAAGTAAAAATAGAAGATAAAAATGAAATAAACAAAATCCAAAATTAAAATTTAATTTTTTATAAAATTATTTGTAGAACAAATCTTTTGTGAAGACTAATTTGAAAGTTGAATGAATGAGAGATAAAAATACATTATTTTTTTTCTCTTGTTTGAAGAGAAATTCAAATGATAATTAAAATTGCAAAGAAATTAAGGGCCTAATACATCATTTAACTCCTAAATTTTGAAAAAAATTTTACGGCACCTTAAACTATAAAATCAATCTTATAGCACCTTGAACTTCATTTTTTATAATAATTTCATACTTTTTTACACTAAAAACAGTAAATTTTAAGAATTATTTGCTTTTATATACAAAATATTGATTTGATACATGGTTAATATAATTTTTAAAACAATAGTTTTATATTTTTTCATTTTTCCATAAGTGGTTAATAAAGTGCATTTTTTTCATTTTTTTCGTAAGTGTTTATAAGTTGAGACGTATAATAGGTCAAATAGAGTATTTAATAGGTACAATTTTATAAGTTGAAGTATTTAATGGATCGTAATAAAAATCAATGCTGCCACAAAATTTTTTGTGAAAAGTATACGGATAAATTTAAAATTTATGTATGTAGCTAAGGATTAAGCAAGCTTATAGAAAATGGACAAAGTAAAGTTTCAGTCCAGCCCAAGAGGCCATAGCCCAATTAAAACTGAAAAGGCCGGAAATGGACTTAGATGAATCTTTTCTGTAGCTAGGGAAAGGCCACAGCCCATATAAAGTAAGATTCTTTTCCTCTCTTGTTCTTGTTATTAGCCACCTCTAAGGGAGGAAGATTAGATAATCTAATTTTTATGAATGGGTTAATCCTAAAGCTAAATAACATATTCATAATTCTTGACACCTCAAACAATTTCAATATTTCAAAATTGATTTCAAATTAAAATTGAAGCATAATTAGAAAAAACAACTAGTCATAGCCTTGCATTTCATGTACATTTTATAGGCCATTGCGGATTATCTTTTCACCATGAGAAGTAAATTTGTAAAATATTTAATTTAGATTATTATATTGAAAATATTAAAAGTTCCATAATTTCATTGTGATAAATGTCTTATATCTATACTTTTTATATACTTTTATAAAAAAAAAATAGAGGAGTTTTACTATTTTATAGGTTACTAGTGTTTTGTATCACGTGCCTTACACATTGATTATAGTTGTTATATACTCAATTTTTTATCTATAAATTTTGTTTAGATTAAAATAAATACAATTGGTTAATTTATATTGCACTTTATCGCAAAACTACTTGTAATGTTACTTCTTATGTACTTAATTCTATTTTTATATAATAAAATGATCTCAGAATAATATTCAACCTAATCGTCAAATCTAATTATTTAGTTTCTAATTTTTAAATGCAGATTTTTAAAATCTTAATAAGTGCCCAAAAAGAAAATCAAGTTATCACTCAATCTTCAACTCCTACCCTCAACCCAAGTCAATATCTATATACAACTATAATGAAAGATAATAATAAATTATTTTTTACCGCTAGATAAAAGAAAATAAATGAGAAGATGATCTGAATTAATAATGGAAATCATTTTGGCTACAGTAGCAGTATTATTTACCCAGTATATCAGAGAAAGGAATATATGTACATATCACAAATTTCTGAAATATAGTTCTAGTTCTTTTCCAGTTTTCTAAACATTATTTTCTTTCAAGTGAAACATATTTAGAATATAATAGAAAAAAAATATCAAGAAAATTAAAAATGCTTAATCATCAATAGGTGCATCTATTTATTGCAAGGGAAATATAAATCTCTTACTAAATTAAAATGATAATAGTTACAAATTATTTAATAACAAAAAAGAAATAAAAAATTATTATTAAGAATAAAACTTTTAAAACTCACCTAACAAAAAACATTTCAATGTATATAATATATAAATATATAATAAAATATTATATATTTTTTTAATTTAAAATTTTCAACTGTTTACCATCTCAAGTTTAATTATATAAATTCTATTTGAAAATTTACTTTTTAAAAAATATATTGAATCAAATCTTACAAACATAAAGAAAATAATATTAATAAAAATAATATACTTTCTTTTTTTTCATCTCCTAAATAAAATATTATATATTATATTTGAAAATTTATTTTTTAAAAAATATATCTAATCAAATTATATAAACATAAAGAAAAAATATTAATAAAAGAATATATTTTTTTATCTATCTCCTAAAAAATATTTTAAATTATAATCAAACTAAAATAGAATATTTAATAATAAAATATAAAATAATTTTCAAATGTCTCATTATCATATATATTTATTAAAAAATAAATTTGGTAAAGATAAAACTTAAATTTTGAAATGCTTAATATTTATATGTATTTATTTAAAAAAATTTTTTTATTCATTAAGAAGCTTGATAGGCCGAAATAATACTGCGGACTACACAACAAGGAATAACTCTCTGCTCACCAAATTGGTGAAAACATTTGTGGTCGATAGGATTCGAACTCGAGACCTCTCACTCCTTATATAAGTGAGAAGACAATTAGATCACATATGATGGCTTAAAAAATAATTTTTATAAATATATCCAATCAACTAATAAAATGTAATTTTCTAATTGACTATGATTAAGGTTATTTTGCGATATCTTAAATTTCATTAAGGGCGCTATCAGAAATCCATTATTCCCCCTATTTCCACATTTAATATAGTACAGAACAAATGATTGGATTAAAAATTCAAAGAGAATTTCATAAATGTTAAATTATTTTGTGATTATATGGTTGATAATAATTTGTAATTTCGGGTAAATGATAATTCATATTTTGTAAAGAATGATGGTTCTGAATCCCATAAACAAAAGATCATATTTCTAATCTGCATCTGCGAATTCTAATACCACTTTCTTTCTTTTTTTCAAAAAAAAAAAAAAATGGGAAATCTCAAGGCTAAAATATTGCTATAGCTTATGTAACAATTGTGATTTATAAATATAAAATTTCAAAATTAAGGTGTCATAGTTTAATTGCATATCTAATTGTTAGAAGATAATGTTTGAAGGAAAGATTTATTTAATTAATCAGGCGGTGGTTTGGTTAGTTTTCTCACTTATGTGAGGAGTGGAAGATCTTGAGTTCGAATCCTCTCGACCACAATTGTTTTCAACAATTTAGTAAGTCAAAGGGAAGGGTTATCCCCTGTTGACTGTGTAGCCCCATAGTGTTATTTCGTCCCATAAAGACCTCCAATGTATTAAAAAAGGAATAAAAATATTTTTTTCATTGGTTTGGTATAAGAGCATGTTGGAATTTCCTCAATCATAGGGTAACTATAATTAAAATAAATTAAGGTATCTTAATTGAAATTAAAATTAAGTGACTTTTTTTTTTGAAAGGAATTAGGTGACATTTGATTAAGTAATTTGTTGGATTTAAATTAAATTAAAATATCCTAATTAAAATTAAACTAATTCACATTTGGAACTAAATCAAATTAAGATAACCTAATTGAAATTAAACTAAATCACTTGATTGAAATCACATGTCATTTGATTAAACCTAGTACTCATCATTAGCGGGTTCCGACATCTATTCGATCTTAAGCAGCCTACTTATTTGAATTTAACTAGTCCACCCATTCGGGTTTAAGTGGCTCACCCAAAGCACAAAGCCAATTATGAAGCTTAATGCTCATCATTACCGAGTCTTGTCACTTATCCTTTATGGATCCATAATATTTATTGATAGCAAGTAATAAAGGCTGAGCATTAATGAAACTTATAACGCTTGGTCAAAGAGTTTTTAACAGTCATTTAAATATGTAATTAGTGTCCAAAATTTTCGCTCGGGATTTATGATCGATATTCTTGTTAGGTTTTTATATTTTTAGTTACAGTAAGATAAACACTATAAATATTTGTATCACATCCCGTTAAAAGACACATTACATCTAATAACAATTTTTAATTATTCATATCCTACTTCTATCATTTATTAAGTTTAAGCAGCTCTGAACTCTAACGCTCGTTGTTACTTAGTCCTACACTTATTTGAATTTAAGCAACTCATCTTTTTGGATTTAAACAATCCACCCATTTGAGTTTAAGTGGCCCACCCAAAAAACAAAGCCAATTATCAACGCTCAAAGTACAAAACTAAATTTCAAGCTTAATTAAGTGGTTCATCTCCTGTATTCTTAACCAAGCATAGAGAAAAAGCCGAGTGCTGAGCTATGACATGTGTTTGGATTAAATGTTCATCATTTGTTGGGCAGACAACCGATAAAAATGTTTGAAAAATTATAATAAATATCACTTTTTGAAATTTATTTTAACAGATGTCAGTTTGACTTTAAGATTTAAATTATTGTCATTTGTAATATAATTTTAATGATATATCATTTTTTCATTGGTAGAGCATTAATTATTAATAATTCAGTGTTTTCATATGTTAGTATTTCTTTTTATATTAATTTCCTATTTCAGTGTTTTAGTGTGTTCGTGTTTCCTTTTATATTAACTTCCTATTCACCATTGTTTCTTTTTTTTAGTATGTTAATAATATTTTTCTACTATCGTTTTTTCAGCCTCATTAATTTTCTGATGGTTTGTCACGACCTATTTCCGTGGGCCAGACCGACACTAGGACCTGGGTGGGCTTAAGGCCCTCAAAACCCGTAGTAAGCCTAACTTATTTAAATCTCACATTCTATTCATAATTATGGATTCAGGCCCATTAACTTATTATACATATGCATCCAAAATACAATTCATATATTTAATATGAACTTTTTTATTTATTTACAACCCAACTGGAATACAATTGCGGAACTCTACCTTTACATTCACATCGTTATTTCTATCATTAACAGTCTTCTATAATAAGTGTTTCAACTCCATAGGGCTCTCCTTTCTTTCTATTACCTGGAAAAAAAAAATAGTAGGCAGGGGTGAGCGCCAAACTCAATGAGTAGGGTTAGATAACCCTCTCACCCCACACAGTCACACAGATGCTAAAATATTTTTATCTGGTCACCGTTTAATTATATGATCATGCAGTTTGTCACACAAATGACAATACAACAGCAATCACGAGTATTATCACCTTCATATAATCATATCACGTGGAAATTAGTCAGTGGAGTCACCTAAACCCAATGAGCCGTCCTCCCACATGGCCCATTCACTCACATGTGCACCAGGGAGCCAATCCCCCATTCTGGCTGACTGGTATAAACCTCACACGACCAGTCCTCTCATTATTTTGCCAGTCTCTTTTCTCTCTTTTTTTTTTATTTTATATATTTTTTTTATATCAACAGGAGGCAACCCGGTGGTCTCCATCCAATCTAGATCATCAAGTGCTCACAACAGGAGGCCACCCTGCGGGCTACAATCAAATCTAAATTATCAGGTGCCAACAATAAGAAGCCATCCTGTGGTTAACGGTAACGGTAACGATAACGGTAGGTGCACATGGAGGCGTCGATCTCCCATTTACCCGGCTAACAGTTATCAGATCAGGATCCATATAACAGTGACGGTATATAACGGTAACGGTAGTCATAATCAGGATCCATATAACGGTAACGGTCTCACAAACCCATGGTGACCCACTTCATCCTAATTCCACACAAACAAGGCACAGCAATATCACATCACAAGTAATCAAACAATTTTTAATATCAACGAATAGTGCAGCACAATATGGCAATTCAACAAAATAATGCATGATAACATTTAGCTGTGAATGCATGAATGCAGGCGGATAAGGCGAATTATCTAACACTACTCACAGTTCTTTATTGTCCTTCATAGGACTATCTCTACTACTGCACGCTTCCAGCTTTTGTCTTCATATTCCGGAATTTTATAAACCTTTAACATAAACAATAAAATTCTAAGTAAGAATTTTAATTCGAAAGATTATATTTCATATTCGTTCATTAGTTTTGGTTATCAGTTATTTAATTCACTTATTAATCAAAATATTAATGTTACTAATAATAATAATAATAATATTAATAATGATAATAATTTTAGTCGGTATTTAGTTTATTAAACTGTATAGACCTTCGTTACTCTTGTTTATTTATTTATGTGTTCACATTTTTCCGATAAGTGCCGTTAGTAAATTAATGTTCCATAATAATGATGATATTAATAATATTAGCAATATTAAAATGAGAGTAGCGTAATTAACTAGACTGGTTCTTATACCACCGTAGTATTATAATTATTAATTACTCACAATTAACGATATTTACGCATTAATTTAAATTTAAGCATTTCTATTTTCGGTGAAAATCTTTATTATCCATTAACTACCTTGAAGTCCGATTCTATAATCAATGTTCATATATTTCAATTATCTGTATCTAAATTCATAAAACTCCAATTTCTACTAATTCAATTCATCTTATAGTCAATTAATTAATTAATTCGAGTTTTGAAATTTATACCGAAAATGTGCAACTAGGCCTTACAATGTACCTATCAAAAATCGGATTTGATTTTCGTGATCCGTGCGAAGAGGAGATCATTCTGCCTCTTGAAGTCTCGCCGGCCGGTCGCCGGACCGTCGCCATCACCACCGTCCACGGTGGCCGGAAAGTCGGCCTTTGCCCAGAAATTTGCAACGATCACACCATTCGACTCAAAATTCACCAAGGATTTCATTTCTAGTGTTAATGTAGTGAGATCGGTCCTCCAATTGGCCGGATCGAGCCCGGCAGTTGCTTGGTGTCGGCGTTAATGGTGGTTTTGCCATTCAAGCTTTGTAGCCGGAATTAGCGGAGGAAAAACACTCACAAGGTGAAGGTGACTCGATCGACGCCTATCCCTTGCACTGACGTCGCCGAAATTGCCCGATCTCGCCGGAGGAGCTGCTGCGTCGCTAAGAAGGAGAGGAGACCACGTTCACGCTAATGGAGGTCCGATCGAAGTGAGAGAAGGCTGGAAAATGGGTCAGCGACTCCAGGGAAGTCGATCGCCACCTCCTACTCGCTGAATGGTGGCCAGAAACGAGAAGGAGAGGGATGAGGGAGCTGTCGCGCGATGGAGAAGGAAGAAGAGGAAAGAGGAAAGAAAGAAAGAAAAAGAAAGGAAAGGAAGGAAAGTGGGCTGGGCCACTTCGGTTCGATTCGAATCAGTTTGGCCTTATTTTCTTTGGTTTTTGAGTTTTTTTGCTCGGTTTTTCGATTATTCGTGTGGTTTCGACACATTTAACTGATTTTCGGGTCCGATTTAATTTATTTAATTATTTTAGTTGGGTCATAAAACATCTCTTCAATTTACTTTCTAATAGTACAAACAATAATAATAATAACAATAAGTTAATTTAGGATAATTAGTTTATATAGTAGAGTTCCATTTTATTTCATCGATTACGGACATTCTGTTTTTGGACTTGGGCCCAATTCAAATTTGGGCTCAAGTTAGAATTGCTCGGTCTTAACAACCCATACTATCAAAAATTCAGATTTTTAATTTAATAAAAATTCTAAAGTTTTTGAAAATAAAAATTCGGGATATTTCAATGGTTCTTCTTCTTTTTTAGCCGTCCATTGTTTTATTCTCGTTCTTTTTCCTTCTGTTGTCGTTCTTCTCATTATTGATGTTGTTCCATAATTTCATTTTTTATTGATAAGGTATGTTGATTTTTGTTCTTGATTGTTTATTGTTGAGAATATCTCTATCAATTTTTTATACAATAAGTAACTACTGTAGAGATAAAATAGGACCCTCGATTATGTTTGGATTGATACGATACAATATATACATTGTATTTACCTGATTTAATACACCGTATTTATTAGTTTGATCCAATGTATTAATTGATGTGCATATATCTATGTATTTAATTGATTTTACAGTGTTTACTGATACAGTATATATATATATATATATATATATATATATATACACACACACACACACATACACAGACCGTATTTACTTTGTTTGATCCAATGTGTTAATTGATGTATATATATCTATTATGTATTTAATCCATTTTACAGTATTTACTGATACAATATAATATACATACACATCGTATATACCATGTATATCGTAATTACCATTGTTGTTGTCGCAGTCGCCGTTCGTCAGTTTTGTGGTTAAATTACATAAACTGTATAGAGATTTGCTCTTACAGATTTCGTGTTTCATTATGTTTCCTTTTTCTCAGTGTTTTCTTTTTTCAACATTTCCAGCATTTCCTTTTTTTAAGTGTTTTCCGTTTCTGTTGCAAGGTCAATTTCGGTATTATTGAATTTTCTTTACCGAACTTGTTATTATCTTAATAAGTTTTTTATGACATTTAGTTAAAAATAGAACCTTAAATCTAACATTTGCTTAAGGCCCCCAAAATGTTTAATATTTTAAGGACCCATATGCAATTAATAGAGAGACCATTATGGTATTATCCTATTATACATTATATAGGAAAACAATTGATTCGTAACAAGGATCAAACTAACTAACTCATCACCGTATTCTATCAATATTAATTAATGGTCCCCAAGATTTATTTCTGTTAAATGATTCGGTCATTCCATTTTTTTTTCCCGATTTTGCGGTTAAAATGTGTGAAAAGATAAAATGGCCTCACAGTTAACCGATAATAACCTTAACTACCCACCCATGCCTTCCACGGTTCATAAAAACTCAACAAACTTTTTCAATAGCCAAATTTTCTTCGCTGTACTCTAAGCTTACAAATGAAGTTTAGACTCAGATTTTATGGTTCTGTTGTTTTCAATAGCCATCGGGTTTGGAGAGCCAGGAGGTTGTTCCCCCTCCATCTGCATGCTATAATAAGGAAAAGGAGAAAAAGAAAACATGGACCTCGAAGGCAAGTAATCGTTATAAGATTTGATATTCATAGAAGACCAAGAAGGCAATTAAAATGGCTCAGGAGGTTGATTTTATTGTTTCACCTGAGATTTTGTTTCTTGACTCATATATGCCAAAGCATGCGAAACTTCAATTCTCTATTTGTAAATTGTAATTTTCTTTTCCCCAAATGATATCCCAAGTTTGGCGATGTGGGCATCTGCAAATGCATAGCTTTGATAAAGAGCTTCCTCGAGATACTTGCCGCGATCGTAACACAGGGACACCGCCGAAAGATTTTCAAGTCTAGGTGGAGCTGCCCATCAAGGTAACATCAATTAAAGAAACGATGGATTACAGTAACTGGAAGGTTAAAAAAAATGAAAGCTTGCATTCAATTTGTATGGGTTACTACAGAAATTAGGGATTAAAAGGAGAGAAAGAGAGACAGAAAGTGGAGTTGAGTGTACTATGTTGAGTTGTTATGAACTGTGGAAGTTAAGGGTAGGTAGTTAAGGCTATTATCGTCTCTTTCTACTTAATTATGAGGCTATTTTTGTCTTTTCACACATTTTAATGGTAAAATCAGAAAAAAGTGAATGGAAGGGATGAATAATTTACCTAAAGTAAACCTTAAGAACTATTAATTAATATTGATAAATACGAGACGAGTTAATTAATTTGGTCAAATCTCAGGACATTAATTATTTTCCCTATCATATAATGGTCAGGGGATGTCGAGATTTTATCTTCATGATTCCTGACAACTGCTTCAGAACAATTATTATTCTTAAACTATAAAAAGGATTGAGATATAATTATAAAGAGATCAATCATTTACTCTATTTATCATTGGACGAACACATAAATCCACTCATGAACTTTATTACTTTAACCTTGTGGCATCTTCAACTTTTACTTTCATCATCAAACACTTCAATTTAAAATTATACTTATTAAACACTTCAATGTTCAAATTATTTATTAAAAATTTCAATTTGTAAAATTAGATCAATTAACACTCATTAAAAAGTTAAAATTCATGAAATTTATATTCTAAAAGTCATGCTAACTACATGTCAAGTCAATATTTTGCAGATAAAAGTCAAAAACCTGAAAATTATTGATATTAATGTCGAAAGGCGTCTAATATGTCAAATTTACATTCAGGAGCATAATAGATCATTTGCAAAGTTCAATGTATCACAATGTTAAAGTTGCAAAGTTCAGAGATGAATTATGTATTCAACCATTCATCAATTAATTATAGAAATTAAAATACTACATCATATTTGAATTTTTCAATCCTTTCGTGTTCTATAAAACTTTGTCATTTCAATTATTTCAATTTCCTAATTAAATTAATAATAAAAATTTGACTCTTTATGTATCAGTAATTAGAATGAATTAGTTGTGTGACTGCTTGATTTGCAGGATGTGTAATTTTGTACATAATTCTTTCCTAGACACTTATTTTGTTCGGAATCAATGGAAATGAAAAAAAAAATTAATGTGGTTTAAAAAATTATTCTGAGAAAACTTCATTTTTATTGGTAAAAAAAAATTCTTAGCTGATTAGCTTGGTGTATGGAGTAGTCTCATATAGCACTACAAAAAAAACGCACAATTGCGACCGATTTTTGCGACCGACTTAATTCGGTCGCAATTTTGAGACCGATTTGCGACTTATAAGCCACCGGTCGCAAATTTGGCGCTGAAAGTTCCCGCGAGAATGTTAATGATTTGCGACCTCTGTACTACGGATTTGCGACCGATTTTGCGACCGATTTGCGACTAAATGTTCTTCTGTCGCAAAACTTCGCGCGTAAAAAATGGGCCAAAGTTCTGAGACCGATTGGAGACTACATTGCGACCGATTTTTTGCGACCGATATAGTTAGTCGCAAATCGGTCGCAAATTTTGAGCCTAGTCAAACGACGTCGGCTCATTAAAAATTGCGACCGATAGTTATAACATTTGCGACCGATATGTCGGTCGCAAAATTTAGGGCTTTAAGCGTCGGCCCTCTCTTTTTTTCTTTCTTCTTCTTTCTCTCTTCTCCTTCTCCTCTCCTCTCCTCCGTCCGCAGCGCCACTCCGGCCCCTCCTGACACCGTTCCAGCCCGCCTGACGCCGCCAGCCCCGCTCGCTTTGCACTCCGGTCAGCCTGTTGCGAAAATCCGAGGTTAGTTTTATTTGCGATTAATTTTTCCAATTTTTTTTTTTCGATTTTATTGTTTTTTATTGTATTTAGTATGGTTGATTTTGTATATAGAGTTGCGATTAGAATTTTTTTAGGTATTATTATTATTATTATTATTATTATTATTATTTTATTTACTGTTCTTATTTTTATTATTTGTTTATTGTTTGTTGTTGTTTTTATTCTTCTTTATTTTTATTATTGTGATTGTTATTATTATATTATTTTTTTTTATTTATTATACTGTTCTTATTCTTATTCTTATTAGTCTTATTTTATTCTTATTATTGTTGTTGTTGTTCTATTCTATTCTTTGTTCTTCTTCTTCTTCTTGTGCTTGTTTTTTTCTTCTTCTTCGTCTTCTTGTTCTTGTTCTTGTTGTTGTTCTTCTTCTGCTTCGTTTCTTCTTCTTCTTCTTGTTGTTGTTCTTCCTATTCTCTTCTTCTGTTCTTCTTCTTCTCTTGTGTTGTTATTTCTTCTTCTTCTTCTTCTTGTTCTTGTTCTTTTTTGTTCTTGTTGTTGTTCTTCTTATTTGGTTTCTTGTTCTGTTTTGTTTTCTTCTTCTTATTCTTGTGTTACTTGTTATTCTATTATTGTATTTGTTAATGTTGTTGTTGTTATTTTTTTTTTAATTTCTATATATATGCAACTTAAATAAATTAAAAATTGAGAGTTTCAGTCAACAAAAAGCCGTAATTATATATTGTTACATATTTTATTTAAAAAAAAAAAAAATTTAAAAATTGTTGCTATATATAAATTAATAACCCTTAATATCCAAGCAAATAGATAAATATCATTTTATCATACAAATTTGACTAAATTGAATCGAATAAAATAGAACGCGCCATTAATATTTAGGAAGAACGACATTTGGAGATACATTCGAGTGATATCGAGCGATAAAAATTTTAATTTTCAAATTACATTAATTTCTGCAATTTTACCGATGGATGATAATGAAATTTAGCAACAAAATTGAATGTGATTAGTGAGAACGCCAAATTTTTTTCTTATTCAATCTCTATTTTTATTTATCTTTTCTAAAAAAACATTTTATTCATTAAAAATTGCATTTTCTTTTTGCTTTAAAGTTCTATTTTATTAATATAAAATCTAGTAATCAATACATATAAAACTATTGTAAATATATAGTAGAATGATTTTTACAGTTGTTATTAGGAGAGAAAAACAATATTTTAAAGGTTCTAAATATATTGTGGTTGATTTATTATATATATTTTTTGTTAGGACTTTTAATGAAAAATGTGAAATTAACATTTAGTAGTTTTTCTTATTTCAACATTTATTTACTAAAAAAATTGTTGAATGTATAAAAAAATAAACTCATTTTATCCATCAAAATTTCTCAAATCTAATAAGTGATCTAATTTTTAAAACTTATAAAATACCTTTCACAAATTCATCAAAGTTTAAAATTGAACCGAAATAATTAAATTAAAAAAATTTAATCAAACTTTGATAGCTACTTTAGTAGACCATTTCAAAGTCTGCAACCTTCGGAAAAGTTTCAAAGTTTCAAAGCAAGTGTCATTTCAAATATACAGAATATAAATATTATGGGATTGAAAATGAAAGCAATTTTCTTTTTATTATATAATATTTTACATTTTATTCAAGTTAATCGAAAAATATAAAAGAAATATGCAAATGCGATGTGTACTTAAGAGTTTTCAGTTTTCAATATATGCTCCAAACTACAAAAACTAATTGTAAATATCTTAAATCAGTATACGTAGTTGATGCATAAAAACTAACTCTGTGAAAGTACTGAACAAAAATAATAACAAGTACAAAAACTAATTGCTCCAATTTTTTTTTTTTTTTGAAGAATAATTGGAATGTATATAAATAATTTTTTGTGTGTTTAGGTTATTACATGTTCTTAATTATTGGCAACTCTTTCTTGAGAAGTTTTGGCTGTGTTTTTCTTTATTTTATATTATTGTCGTTATTTTTCTTAAATATGTTTTGACTTAAATGAATGATGAGTTTGGATTGGAGGCCTAGTAGTGGCCATTTGCCTTTGGAGAATGTTGGTATGATATAGAAGTGTTTATTGATTTGTTTTTGTATTTGAGATTTGATTGTGTTGTGCCGAAATGCTGCCGAATTTTTTTCCCAAAAATTCAATATGTAGAATAGTACACTTACCTTTATTACAGTAGTCTTTGTATTCAATAAATGAACTTAGTGATTTTACATTTATATATAGTTACCCTTATTATAGAAATAACCTTAGTTACTTATAAGTGTTGTAAATTGAACATTACATTAGGTGCATGTTTTAAGGATGGTTTAGACTAATGCAATTACATGACACGACCCTTTATAAACACATTGTTAATTAGGTAAAAAAAATGCAAAATAATCGAGATTGGATGTACTGGAGGTTCGAGGTCAATGGGATATTAAGACAAGAGTTCCTGCAAGGATTGGAGGCGTTTATACAGTTTGCAGTTGGTAATCCCAGTTTTATGGATGGTAATAAGTTGAGGTGTCCATGTAATCACAAGAAGTGTCGAAATCGAGCCTTCTTAGACATCGATACAGTGAAACTTCATTTGTGCAAACATGGGTTCGTGGAAAATTATTACGAATGGATACATCATGGTGAAGCTCGAGTTGCCAGTGGGTCAGCCACTCCATTCCGGTAAGTTTAGAAGTTCAGCCTTATCAATTTCTGTATGGTAATCAATGCAATGATATGGTAATCGATGCGAGTAGAGTACAATGTGAATGGGATAATATGGAGGAATCGCCAAACGTAGCAGCACAACAATTGTTTGACATGCTAAGTGCAGCTAACAGTGAACTGTGGCCTGGATGCAAGAATCATTCAGTTCTGTCTGTTGTTGCACGATTACTACACATGAAAGCGGAGCACCATTTTTCAGAAAGGTGTTACGATGATTTTGTGCAGTTAGCAAAAGAAATGTTGCCTGAAGGCCATTCAATGGTTGATAATTTTTATCGGACAAAAAAATTAGTTCGGGGGTTGGGACTACCGGTAGAAAAGATTGATTGCTGTCGTAATAATTGTATGATATTCTGGGGTGTTGACTCGGAATTCAGAGAATGCAAGTTTTGTAATCTTCCAAGATATCAACGGCGGGTCAAGGGACTGGTAGAGAACAAAAAGAGAAGGCTTTCAAGAAGATGTATTATTTCCCTCTTATTCCTCGCCTTCAAAGGTTATATGCATCTAAGGCGACAGCTGAACACATGACATGGCATGCTTTGCATGAATATGAGGATGGTATAATGACTCATCCGTCAGACTCTGAAGCGTGGAAACATTTTGATAACATTCATCCTGTGTTTGCTGCTGATATGAGAAACGTGAGATTGGGGCTTTGTACTGATGGGTTTCAGCCGTTTGGCCAATCAGGACAGCAATATTCATCATGGCCTGTCATTGTGACACCGTATAATCTACCACCGTCAATGTGTATGAAAGATGAATATATGTTTTTGTGTGTTATTGTTCCTGGGCCTACTAATCCAAAACAGAAAATTGATGTGTTTCTGCAGCCTTTGATTGCTGAACTTAATTATTTATGGGAATATGGGGTTGAAACATTCGATGTTTCGACCAATCAGAATTTCATAATGCGAGCTGCTTTGCTTTGGACCATCAGTGATTTTCCAGCTTTTGGAATGTTATCTGGGTGGAGTACGGCTGGCAAATTGGCTTGTCCTCACTGCATGGAAAACACTAATGCATTTACACTAAAGAATGGAGGTAAACAATGTTGGTTTGATTGTCATCGCAAATTCTTACCAGAATCTCACCCTTGGAGGAGAAATCGACAATGCTTTAGAAAGAACACGACTATTGTTGAACCCCCTCCACCTGTGAAGTCTGGAGCACAAATATTACAAGAAATTGAAGATCTGGGGCTTATGAAAGTTACAGAGTTAGGTGCAGATGAGGTAAATACAAGAATTGGCAGGAATAGCGGGTGGAAAAAGCGAAGCATCTTCTGGGATTTGCCATACTGGAGTTCACTTCTTATTCGTCATAACCTTGATGTCATGCACATAGAAAAAAATGTGTTTGAAAATCTGTTCAACACTGTCATGAACATTGAAGGGAAAACCAAGGATAATGCAAAAGCGAGAGCAGACATGAAGGAAATTTGTCGTCGACCGAACTCGAGCAATCTGTACTTACTGGTAAGTTTCCGAAGGCATGTTATTGTTTAGATAAACCCCAAAGGCAATTATTGTGCGAATGGTTACGATCATTAAGGTTTCCAGATGGCTACTGTTCAAATATGGGTAGATGTGTGGACATGAGGAAGTACAGATTGTTTGGCATGAAAAGCCATGACTGCCATGTTTTCATGCAAAGATTGATCCCTGTGGCATTCCGGGAATTATTACCAGGAAAAATTTGGGAAGCAATGACAGAATTGAGTCTCTTTTTCAAGGAATTGACGATGACTGTTATCCGATGCGATGATATGGACCAATTAGCGCGAGAAATCCCAGTAGTGATGTGCAAGTTGGAGCGAATTTTTCCACCCGGCTTCTTTGATTCTATGGAACATCTGCCGGTTCATTTGCCCTATGAATGTCGTTTAGCAGGACCGGTACAATATCGATGGATGTATCCATTTGAGAGGTGATTCACTAACATTTCATTCTAATGATTACATCATTTTTTTGAACTTATACTTACATATTGGCATTGTACATCACAGAACCTACAGAAAATTAAAAAGAATGTGCGCAATAAGGCAAAGGTCGAGGGATCCATTTGCAATGCATATTTGGTGGAAGAAGCTTCAACATTCTGTTCACACTACTTTGACCAAATGTTTTCACCAAGCATCGGAGAGTGCCACGTAACGATGACGGAGGAGATCGCGTTCAATCTGAGTTTGAAGGAAATCTAAAAATTTTCACCTACCCTGGGCGTACGATTGGTAAATCAAAAAAAAGACGATTGACTGATGCAGAGATACAAGCGGCTCAAACCTATATTTTATTGAATTGCGAAGAGATCACACCATATGTACAGTAAGTATAAATAATGTAAACATTCAAAACTTGACGTGGGCCGTTGTTAAATCGTACTTATGCTAATATGGTTCGTTGATAAATAGGAATATATCAATCTTCTGCGGCTTCAAAATCTCAATTTGACTGATACTGCAGTTGATGCAAAGCTGGACACGGAATTTGCAGAATGGTTCAAATATTATGTAAGTTACTTTCAATGTACACAACACGGAATGTACATTTATTAAATCTGACTCATGTCATTACTATTTCCCATAGGCTCGAAGCTCGGAAAGCGATATTCGTAACAGATTTATTACGGATCTGGCAAAGGGGCCATTACCGGTTGCTAATGCCTACTCTGGCTACTTTGTAAACGGTTACAAGTTTCACACTGAGGGTTATGGGAGAAGCAGAAAGACAATGAACAGCGGTGTGTGCATAAAGGGATCAAACTACAGTGACGTGTCAAACGATTTTTATGGGAAATTGGTTGAGGTTTTGGAGTTAGAATATCCAGGCCTACCAATGAAGTGCACAATCTTATTCAAATGTGAATGGTTTGATCCTACGCCAAACATTGGCACGAAGGTTCATCCTAAGTATAATCTGGTTGATATTAATCAAAGAAGAAGATATACAAAGTATGAACCTTTTATTTTGGCAATGCAAGCTGCACAGGTGTACTATGTCCCATATCCATCGTTTAAACGAGATAGATGCGATTGGATGGCAGTGTGTAAAATCAAGGCTAGATCAGTTGTTCATGCACTTGAAACGAAACAATCTTCTTCACTCGCAGTATCGGAGGCATTTCAAGAAGTTAGGGTTGAAACGCAACCGATGCAAGTTGTTGAAGATTTAACAGACACTACAAAAAAAACTTCAAATTGCGACCGATTTTTGCGACCGACAAAAGTCGGTCGCAATATGGATACCAATTTGCGACTGATTGGTAAACAGTCGCAGATTTTAGCGCGGAAAACTCGCGGGATTGCCTTTCAGTTTGCGACTGAATTACTGCGGATTTGCGACCGATTTTGCGACCGCTTTGCGACCAACTTTGTTTCTGTCGCAAAAATGGGCGCGTCAAAAAAAGGGACACAATCTGAGACCGAAATGAGATAAAATTGCGACCGATTTTTTGCGACCGCATATTTCAGTCGCAGATCGGTCGCAATTTTGGTGCATATTAAAACGACGTCGGACAATTAAAATTTGCGACCGATTTAAATGACATTTGCGACCGATTGTCGGTCGCAAATATTAGGGCTTTAAACGCGCCCTCTTCTTTTCCTTTTTTCTTCTTTCTCTCTTCTCCTTCTCCTCTCCTCTCTTCTCCTCCGTCCGCAGCGCCTCCAGCCCTCCTGAAACGCTCCAGCCACTGTGACGCCGCCACCGACACTCCAGTCACTCCTCTACGGCGTTCGCCACCGTTTGGACAGCATTTGAGGTAAGCCGGTGACCATTTTATTTTTTTCCAATTTTTTTTTTTTTGCGATTTTTGTTTTTTTTCAATTTATTATTATTGTTACTGTTATTACTGTTAATATTATTAATATTGTTAATATTGTTAATGTTGTTACTGTTATTATTTTTTTCGAAATTTTTTTTTTCGATTTTTGTGTTTTTTTTCAATTTATTATTATTGTTACTGTTATTATTGTTAATATTATTAATATTGTTAATATTGTTAATGTTGTTACTGTTATTATTTTTCAATTTATTATTATTGTTAATATTATTATTTCGATTTATTATTATTGTTACTGTGACTGTTTATTATAATTAATAACATTAATCAAATAATGGATTTATAATAATAAGATTAACTAATAAAATAAAATTAATTTCATTTCATTAAGATTAATTGCATTATCATTAAATCTTTATATATGTCCTGTAATTATAAAAAAATTAATAAGGATTTGAATTGAATATATGAGAATTTCAAAATGAAAAAAAAAAATAATTATGTCAGTTGAATTAAAATAATTTAATTACAATAATAAATATTTCAATTTATTTGGCAGAAAAATGATCATATTTAAGTAATGATCATATAATATCATCTTTTGTTATTTAATGAAAACATATAAGTAAATTATTTAAATTAAAAAATACAAATTTAAATCGGCATTCATTTAAATTTATTAAAAATATATATAATTATATCAATAATTATACATGAATAATTTATCTATGAAATTAGAATAAACCATCAATAATAGAGGGATGGAGTTGGTAAAAAATCATACGTACAAAGATTCCAAATAACATTAAAAAAGAATTCTTTAAAATATTTAAATAAAATTAATTAATTATAGAAATATAAAATTATAGTAATAAACAAACAACAAAAGATTCCCAAACGTAATTGGTTACCTGGATGAGGAAAGTATTGATTTTTGGGGGATTCTATTAGCATATTTACATCAATATGATAAATATTTTTTATTATTAATTTTTAATAATTGTTAAATTATGAAATAATGTGGCACCAACTCTTATTTAATAATTATGTCACTTTCAGAAATTATTTCGCAAGTCTAACCATCTTACGTCAAATATAAGATAAAAATACGTTGAACACAACAAATATATATAATTTATTTGTCATTCTCAATAATAAACTTACTTGTCATTGTTGTTACAGTTGCATTGACAAAAGTGGTGTTTTGTTAATTTATTTTTTAATAATTTCCACCGTTTCTAATGGATAACGACAACTTGTTTGAAAATGCTTTCATTATATTTCAATTAAAATATTTTATAAAATAATTTTAACATTATAAGTTAAATAAAAAAAGAAAAAGTTAAACGGCTAGTTAACAAGAAAAGATAGAGGTGGGCTCATTGGGGCCCAATTTAATAAGGCGATGGTTTAAAGGGCCCAAAGAATTATGGGCTTTTATAAATACGCGTTGTTTAGTTATAGTAATTATCAACATGTACTTGCTCCACTACTGCCTAAGTTAAAATTAAAAAGAAACCCTCACTAGAATTGAATTTTGCGTTTTAGGTTAATTGAAATTGAATTTGAATCAGGGTTGTGATAATTGTAATGAGTGCTGTAGTTTTTTATCCTAACGTGCAACTTTGTTGTGATAATTGTTGTTTGAGCAAGTCCTGTTAATGATGAGTTTGGATTGGAGGCCTAGTAGTGGCCATTTTGCCTTTGGAGAATGTTGATATGTTATAGAAGTGTTTATTGAAGTGTCTTTCTATTTGAGATTTGATAGTGTTGTGCCGAAATGCTGCCGAATTTTTTTCAATAAATTCAATATGTAGAATAGTACACTTACCTTTATATATTATATATATATATATATATATAATAACCTTTGTATTGAATAAATGAACTTAGTTATTTTACATTTATCTATAGTTCCCCCTTATTATAGAAATAACCTTAGTTAGTTATAAGTGTAACTTGAACATTACATTAGTGGCATGTTTTAAGGCTAGATAGACTAATGCAATTACATATAATTTACCCTTGATAAACACATTGTTAATTAGGTAACAAAAATGCAAAATAATCGAGATTGGATGTACTGGAGGTTCGAGGTCAATGGGATATTAAGACAAGAGTTCCTGCACGGATTGGAGGCGTTTATACAGTTTGCAGTTGGTAATCCCAGTTTTATGGATGGGAATAAGTTGAGGTGTCCATGTAATCACAAGAAGTGTCGAAATCGAGCCTTCTTAGACATCGATACAGTGAAACTTCATTTGTGCAAAAATGGGTTCGTGGAAAATTATTACGAATGGATACATCATGGTGAAGCTCGAGTTGCCAGTGGGTCAGGCCACTCCATTCCGGTAAGTTTAGAAGTTCAGCCTTATCAATTTCTGTATGGTAATCAATGCAATGATATGGTAATCGATGCGAGTAGAGTACAATTGATTGGGATAATATGGAGGAATCGCCAAATGTAGCAGCACAACAATTGTTTGACATGCTAAGTGCAGCTAACATTGAACTGTGGCCTGGATGCAAGAATCATTCAGTTCTGTCTGTTGTTGCACGATTACTACACATGAAAGCAGAGCACCATTTTTCAGAAAGGTGTTACGATGATTTTGTTCAGTTAGCAAAAGAAATGTTGCCTGAAGGCCATTCAATGGTTGATAATTTTTATCAGACAAAAAAATTAGTTCGGGGATTGGGACTACCGGTAGAAAAGATTGATTGCTGCCGTAATAATTGTATGATATTCTGGGGTGTTGACTCGGAATTCAGAGAATGCAAGTTTTGTAATCTTCCAAGATATCAACGGCGCGGT
The DNA here is from genome assembly GCF_041381405.1 of Jatropha curcas. NCBI lineage: Eukaryota > Viridiplantae > Streptophyta > Magnoliopsida > Malpighiales > Euphorbiaceae > Jatropha > Jatropha curcas. The sequence continues at coordinate 26,035 of NW_028322330.1, forward strand.
CAAGGGACTGGTAGAGTACAAAGGGAGAAGGCTTTCAAGAAGATGTATTATTTCCCTCTTGTTCCTCGCCTTCAAAGGTTATATGCATCAAAGGCGACAGCTGAACACATGACATGGCATGCTTTGCATGAATATGAGGATGGTATAATGACTCATCCGTCAGACTCTGAAGCGTGGAAACATTTTGATAACATTCATCCTCTGTTTGCTGCTGAAATAAGAAACGTGAGATTGGGGCTTTGTACTGATGGGTTTCAGCCGTTTGGCCAATCAGGACAACAATATTCATCATGGCCTATCATTGTCACACCATATAATCTACCACCGACAATGTGTATGAAAGATGAATATATGTTTTTGTGTGTTATTGTTCCTGGGCCTACTAATCCAAAACATAAAATTGATGTGTTTCTGCAGCCTTTGATGGCCGAACTTAATTATTTATGGGAATATGGGGTTCAAACATTCGATATTTCGACCAATCAGAATTTCATAATGCGAGCTGCTTTGCTTTGGACCATCAGTGATTTTCCAGCATTTGGAATGTTATCTGGGTGGAGTACGCTGGCAAATTGGCTTGTCCTCATTGCATGGAAAACACTAATGCATTTACACTAAAGAATGGAGGTAAACAATGTTGGTTTGATTGTCATCGCAAATTCTTACCAGAATCTCACCCTTGGAGGAGAAATCGACAATGCTTTAGAAAGAACACGACTATTGTTGAACCCCCTCCACCTGTGAAGTCTGGAGCAGAAATATTACAAGAAATTGAAGATTGGGGCTTATGAAAGTTAGAGTTGGGTGCAGATGAGGTAAATAAATAATTGGCAGGAATAGCGGGTGGAAAAAGCGAAGCATCTTCTGGGATTTGCCATACTGGAGTTCACTTCTTATTCGTCATAACCTTGATGTCATGCACATAGAAAAAAATGTGTTTGAAAATCTGTTCAACACTGTCATGAACATTGAAGGGAAAACCAAGGATAATGCAAAAGCAAGAGCGGACATGAAGGAAATTTGTCGTCGACCAGAACTCGAGCAACTGTACTTACTGGTAAGTTTCCGAAGGCATGTTATTGTTTAGATAAACCCCAAAGGCAATTATTGTGCGAATGGTTACGATCATTAAGGTTTCCAGATGGCTACTGTTCAAATATGGGTAGATGTGTGGACATGAGGAAGTACAGATTGTTTGGCATGAAAAGCCATGACTGCCATGTTTTCATGCAAAGATTGATTCCTGTGGCATTCCGGAATTATTACCAGGAAAAATTTGGGAAGCAATGACATTGAGTCTTTTTCAAGGAATTGACGATGACTGTTATCCGATGCGATGATATGGACCAATTAGCGCGAGAAATCCCAATTGTGATGTGCAAGTTGGAGCGAATTTTTCCACCCGGCTTCTTTGATTCTATGGAACATCTGCCGGTTCATTTGCCCTATGAATGTCGTTTAGCAGGACCGGTACAATATCGATGGATGTATCCATTTGAGAGGTGATTCACTAACATCTCATTCTAATGATTACATCATTTATTTGAACTTATACTTACATATTGGCATTGTACAATCACAGACACCTGCAGAAAATTAAAAAGAATGTGCGCAATAAGGCAAAGGTCGAGGGATCCATTTGCAATGCATATTTGGTTGAAGAAGCTTCCACATTCTGTTCGCACTACTTTGACCAACATGTTTTCACCAAGCATCGGAGAGTGCCACGTAACGATGACGGAGGAGATCGCGTTCAATCTGAGTTTGAAGGAAATCTAAAAATTTTCACCTACCCTGGGCGTACGATTGGTAAATCAAAAAAAGACGATTGACTGATGCAGAGATACAAGCGGCTCAAACCTATATTTTATTGAATTGCGAAGAGATCACACCATATGTACAGTAAGTATAAATAATGTAAACATTCTAACTTGATGTTGGCCGTTGTTAAAGTATACTTATGCTAATATGGTTCGTTCATAAATAGGGAATATATCAATCTTCTGCGGCTTCAAAATCTCAATTTGACTGATACTGCAGTTGATGCAAAGCTGGACACGGAATTTGCAGAATGGTTCAAATATTATGTAAGTTACTTTCAATGTACACAACACGGAATGTACATTTATTAAATTGACTCATGTCATTACTATTTCCCATAGGCTCGAAGCTCGGGAAGCGATATTCGTAACAGATTTATTACGGATCTGGCAAAGGGGCCATTACCGGTTGCTAATGCCTACTCTGGCTACTTTGTAAACGGTTACAAGTTTCACACTGAGGGTTATGGGAGAAGCAGAAAGACAATGAACAGCGGTGTGTGCATAAAGGGATCAAACTACAGTGACGTGTCAAACGATTTTTATGGGAAATTGGTTGAGGTTTTGGAGTTAGAATATCCAGGCCTACCAATGAAGTGCACAATCTTATTCAAATGTGAATGGTTTGATCCTACGCCAAACATTGGCACGAAGGTTCATCCTAAGTATAATCTGGTTGATATTAATCAAAGAAGAAGATATACAAAGTATGAACCGTTTGTTTTGGCAATGCAAGCTGCACAAGTGTACTATGTCCCATATCCATCGTTTAAACGAGATAGATGCGATTGGATGGCAGTGTGTAAAATCAAGGCTAGATCAGTTGTTCATGCACTTGAAACGAAACATCTTCTTCACTCGCAGTATCGGAGGCATTTCAAGAAGTTAGGGTTGAAACGCAACCGATGCAAGTTGTTGAAGATTTAACAGATAGGTTGGATGATGAAAGCCGATCTTATGTTGAAATAGGAGCATCAGATGATGAAGAGGAAGAAGATCAAATCATCATGGGTACCTCAGAAGACGAATATGAAGAAGAGGAAGCTGATGAAGAGGAGGAGGAAGCAGATGATATTGAAGACACTTAAAACTTAGAGCAATTTTACTGTTAGAAATTGATAAATGTATATGCAATTAATATTATTAATGAAGAATTTCAATGGTATTCACTTTGTTTACTCGTATTTACCACATGTTCTACAATTCATATAATTGTATAAATTCATTTTATCTAGGTTCTGATATCTGCAGTACAGATGGCTAGAGGCAGAGCGTTTGATTCTGACGCGTCCGGCAGTGGTTCGCGTGGAGGTCGTGTACCTGGACGCAGTGCCCGTGGACGAGTAGGGTCGATCCCTCGTCCTTCGTCAGGTACGTCTGGGGCTTCGTCATCTGCTCAGCGACCGGTACTGCCGCCATCACATCCTTCTTCAGGTACGTCTGGGGCTTCATCCTCTGCTCAGCGTCCAGTACTGCCGCCATCACAGCCTTCTGCTCCTTCCTCTTCTGCTCCTTCCTCTTCTACCCCCGTTTCTGGACCATTACAGACTCCAGCAGCTGCACAGTCACCCACTGTGCAAGGTAATCATAAATGTCATAACTGTCATTTTAATTATATATTAATTATCTAGAAATATAACATTTGTCATTTTTGCAGCTTCATCAGATCCACGTATCACCCTCAGTTTGGTAGCGGGACAGTAAGTACTTATTCAGATTTTCTGTAGGCATATTTTGTAATTATATTTTGTACTTGTTCATCTGTGATGCTTTCGTGTAATTATATTTCACTTCTGTTTTTTTTTTTCAGCATATATCCATCTTCTCGAGCAGCGAGGCAAATTTTGAAGATAATCAAGCTACAGCTGCATAAAGAAGGATACACATGGGATGCCGTACCACAAGAGGCGAGAGACTTTTATTGGGAGGAGTTCCAGGTACTCTTTGGTTTAAGTTATATCATCATTCAATGTTTACAATTCAAGATAAATCCTTAGTGTTTAAACGCTATATTTCATTTTTTTGCAGAAACATTTCATATGGGACGAGGCCATTACAGCTATGTTGAAAGTAGCCTGGGAGAAGATATGCGCCGATCGATACGCTGACTTCACGTATAGGATGAGAAAAAGCGGTAAGAAGCAGCAGTGCGTGTCTCAGGAGATATGGGAGAGCTGGCAAAAGGCTTGGGAGGATCCTGCATTCAAGAGAAAGCGGGAGATATTTGCACAAAACAGGCGCAGTGAGACTGGCGGTGATGGAGCAGGACCTTCGCGACACACAGGCGGATCTATATCTGCTATAGAGACAGCTCGATTATTAGTAAGTGACCTAGTCCATTTACAATACACTGATGTTTAATGAAAGTACATTATATATATTAATATATCATGAATAAAAATTTATTACAGGCTAAAGAATTAGGTCGTGAGCCCACACCGATGGAGGTGTTTACATACACTCACACGAAGGACCACGATCGTAATACCTTTGTCGACAGACGTGCGCTGAGCGTCAATGTAAGTAACAATGAATAATATTTACATTTACCCTCTAATCATTGCGAAGATGTACAAAGTTCAATATAATAAAGCTTGCAATTGCATTGATTAATTAATTTTTTATTTTCAGGAGAACTATACTACAGCTCGGGAGCGTATTGTTACTTCTCAGACCGATGAATCCGAAGCTGAGTCAAGAATTGACGAGGTAGCGCTTTATCTCGAGGCTGTAGGGGGCGAGAAGAAGAGGAAGGTATACGGCATCGGGTCTCAGGCATCACAGTTTTACACTGGCTCAGCAGCTCACGCTTCTACAGCCAGCGCAGCACCGCAGCCGGAGCACACTGGCTCACACTATGATGATGATATACGGGCTCAGCTTGCTGATCAGCAGAGACAGATTGCAGAGCTTAGAGCGCATGCTGCGGCTGTCCGGGAGGACCGTGCTGGTACTTCTTCCTCTGATCCTGCGCCTGCTACAGACCGACATGTTTCGACGTCTCAGCAGCACCACTATCGGCTCCTGATCCCGATGCTGCAGGCGATACCTTGCTCACCCCTCCTGGCGCTACATCACATCCAGCAGGTACTCCTCCCGGCGGTCCGACATCGGATCCTGCAGATGAGCAGCAGCATATATAGATTTGATTTCCGACCTTTTTTTTTTCATTTGTATTTTCATTTTTAATTTGTTCAGAACAATAAAAATTACATTTTTATACTATTCTTGAATTGCGTGTGTATATATGCATTTATGTCAACTTTCACAGGTGTAGAAAAATTTTGGTTTCAAATAATATTTAATTTTTTTATTCCCTTTTTCATTTTTGCGACCGATTTGCGACCGATTTGATACCAAAAAAAAATTTTTTGAATTTATAATTGCGACCGATATTCTGCGACCAAAGTTGCGACTGAATTTCCAATTAAACCACGACCAAAATTTGCGACCGCTTTTTCAATTTTGCGACCGACTTATCGGTCTCTAATTTGCGACCGATTTTCTCATCGGTCGCAATTAACATTTGCGACCAGTGATTTTGCGACCGACGTTTGTCGGTCGCAAATCGGTCGCAAAGTATAAATAGCGACCGATTTTTGCCATTTTGCGACCGATTTGTCGGTCGCAAAATGGCGTTTTTTTTGTAGTGAGATAGATTGGATGATGAAAGCTGATCTTATGTTGAAATAGAACCATCAGATGATGAAGAGGAAGAAGATCAAATCATCATGGGTTCCTCAGAAGACGAATATGAAGAAGAGGAAGCTGATGAAGAGGAGGAGGAAGCAGATGATATTCAAGACACTTAAAACTTAGAGTAATTTTACTGTTACAAATTGATAAATGTATATGTAATTAATATTATTAATGAAGAATTTCAATGGTATTAACTTTCTTTACTCATATTTACCACATGTTCTACAATTCATATAATTGTATAATTCATTTTATCTAGGTTCTGATATCTGCAGTACAGATGGCTAGAGGCAGACCATTTGATTCTGACGCGTCCGGCAGTGGTTCGCGTGGAGGTCATGGCCCTGGACGCAATGCCCATGGACGAGGAGGGTCGATCCCTCGTCCTTCGTCAGGTACGTCTAGGGCTTCGTCATCTGCTCAGCGACCAGTACTGCCGCCATCACATCCTTCTTCAGGTACGTCTGGGGCTTCATCCTCTGCTCAGCGTCCAGTACTGCCACCATCACAGCCTTTTGCTCCTTCCTCTTCTGCTCCTTCCTCTTCTGGACCAGTACAGACTCCACCAGCTGCACAGTCACCTACTGTGCAAGGTAATCATAAATGTCATAACTGTCATTTTAATTATATATTAATTATCTAAAAATTTATAACATTTGTCATTTCTTTTGAAGCTTCATCAGATCCACGTATCACCCTCAGTTTGGTAGCGGGACAGTAAGTACTTATTCAAATTTTCTGCAGGCATATTTTGTAATTATATTTTGTACTTATTCATAACTGTGATGCTTTCGTGTAATTATATTTCACTTCTGTTTTTTTTTCAGCATATATCCATCTTCTCGAGCAGCGAGGCAAATTTTGAAGATAATCAAGCTACAGCTGCATAAAGAAGGATACACATGGGATGCCGTACCACAAGAGGCGAGAGACTTTTATTGGGAGGAGTTCCAGGTACTCTTTGGTTTAAGTTATATCATCATTCAATGTTTACAATTCAAGATATATCCTTAGTGTTTAAACGCTATAAGTGATCTAATTTTTTGCAGAAACATTTCATATGGGACGAGGCCATTACAGCTATGCTGAAAGTAGCCTGGGAGAAGATATGCGCCGATCGATACGCTGACTTCACCTATAGGATGAGAAGAAGCGGTAAGAAGCAGCAGTGCGTGTCTCAGGAGATATGGGAGAGCTGGCAAAAGGTTTGGGAGGATCCTGCATTCAAGAGAAAGTGGGAGATATTTGCACAAAACAGGCGCAGTGAGACTGGGGTGATGGAGCAGGACCTTCGCGACACACAGGCGAATCTATATCTGCTATAGAGACAGCTCGATTATTAGTAAGTGAACTAGTCCCTTTACAAGAAACTGATGTTTAATGAAAGGACACTAATATATTAATATATCATGCATAAAAATTCATTACTGGCTAAAGAATTAGGTCGTGAGCCCACACCGATGGAGGTGTTTACATACACTCACACGAAGGACCACGATCGTAATACCTTTGTCGACAGACGTGCGCTGAGCGTCAATGTAAGTAACAATGAATAATATTTACATTTACCCTCTAATCATTGCGAAGATGTATAAAGTTGAATATAGTAAAGCTTGCAATTGCATTGATTAATTAATTTTTTGTTTTCAGGAGAACTATACTACAGCTCGGGAGCATATTGTTACTTCTCAGATCGATGAATCCGAAGCTGAGTCAAGAATTGACGAGGTAGCGTTTTATCTCGAGGCTGTAGGGGGCGAGAAGAAGAGGAAGGTATACGGCATCGGGTCTCAGGCATCACAGTTTTACACTGGCTCAGCAGCTCATGCTTCTACAGCCAGCGCAGCACGACAGCCGGAGCACAGTGACTCGCACTGTGATGATGATATACGGGCTCAGCTTGCTGATCAACAGAGACAGATTGCAGAGCTTAGAGCGCATGTGATGCGGCTGTCCGGTGAGCACCGTGCTGGTACTTCTCCCTCTGATCTTGCGCCTGCTACAGACCGACATGTTTCGACGTCTCAGCAGCAGCCACTATCGGCTCCTGATCCCGATGCTGCAAATGATACCTTGGTCACACCTCCTGGCGCTACATCACATCCAGCAGGTACTCCTCCCGGCGATCCGACATCGGGAGATCTGACATCGGATCCTGCAGATGAGCAGCAGCATATATAGATTTGATTTTGGACATTTTTATTTTTTCATTTGTATTTTCATATTTTAATTTGTTCAGAACAATAAAAGTTACATTTTTATACTGTTCTTGAATAGGTTGTGTGATATATATGCATTTATGTCAACTTTCACAGGTGCAGAAAAATTTTGGTTTCAAAATAATATTTTATTTTTTAAATTTTTTTTTCCATTTTTGCGACCGATTTGCGATCGATTTGATACCAAAGTAAAAATTATGAATTTATAATTTGCGACCGATTTGCGACCGATTGAAAAAAATTGCGACCGATATTCTGCGACCAAATTTGCGACTGAATTTCCAATTAAACCACGACCAAAAATTGCGACCGATTATTCAATTTTGCGACCGATTTTATCGGTATCTAATTTGCGACCGATTGTCTCATCGGTCGCAAAATTATTTTGCGACCAGTATTTTTGCGATCGACGATCGTCGGTCGCAAATCGGTCGCTAAATCAAATTAGCGACCGATATTTGCCATTTTGCGATCGATTGGTCGGTCGCAAAATGGCGTTTTTTTTGTAGTGATATTTTCAAGACCACACCATTTAGGTAACTTTTTTTCACACATTTTGTAAATTGCTCTCTCTTTTCTGTATATCTTAATTTTCATTGTAAACTAATAGAAAGAATTATTAAAATTAGAGTAATCTGATAATATAAAACTAATTTGATTAAATTTTTTTATGATTTAAATGGTTTAGTTATTTCTTTAATTATTATGCAAAAATCTTAAACAACATGTGAAGACACATAAAGGAAGAGCATCTCCTATGCTAACGTGAATTACTCTTATTAATTGCCACATTAGAAAAATGAAAAGATTTTTAAAAAAATGGAAAGATTTTTTAAAAAATACTTTTCAACGTTAATGTCTATTTAATATGGCAAACTGAGTATCAAAAAATAAAAAAATATTGTCTACCATACCTTCTATATTTTTAGAGAGTCTCTAGGCAATGTGAAAATTTGTGGGCTTGGAAAAGAACAGTAAAAAGAAGATGGAAGAGAATTCAAAACTAATACATTAGAGAGAGATTTTAAAAATTCAATTTCTATAATAAACATTCAAATACATCACCATTCACACCTTCTATTTTATTTGACAAATCACTCACAATTCACATTAGCATTGGAGATGCTCTAAGTAATAAGTAGGATACATATACCATTTTTGCTTTAAACTTCAATTTGTGATTTGTAGATTTTGAGAATTACAATCCCTTCAAAGAAAAAAGTCCACTAAAAACTTCCACAAAACCTTTTGTAGCATACACAACCTTAATTAACTAGTCAATGGAATAGACAATTTTTTTGAAGGTTTCCAAGTTGTCCCGGAAAAGAGGTACAAATGTATCTATGCTTCCACCACCAATGAAGGAAGGTTGAAGAAAAAACATTCCCTCAAGTGGATAATAAGAAGGCATAAATAGATAAGGGCTTCCTCCTCCAAAATCAAGCTCATAAAATGGGAACCTCACCCAACTATCAACTTCCAAATCAGGGTATAAAGTAGATTTATCTATATCCGCAGTTGAAACTAGCTCTTCCTCTTTGATCATCTCCTTGCAGCTAGCGAAGTCTATGAATGACTTAAAATAGTTATCGTTTATATTTGCAATGGCGTCATGAATGAGCTTGGCTGCATAAGCTAATGGCTCATCTAGTAGGTCTTTAACCCTAGAACTTGGAAATGCCCATAGCACCAGATTGCCATAGTACTCATCAGGCACTCTTGGATTCATTCGTCTGCGACCATTGATTGAAATTTTCACACGGGTTGTTTTAAACCCATTGACTCCTCGAGACTTTGTTATCACTCTCCATAGATGAGCAACCAAGCTCTCAAAAGTAGTATAGGGCTTGAGATTATTATTGTTTTCTGAAACTTTGGCTTTGAGCTTGGAAAGAAAATCCATTGTGAAATGAACTTTATGGATAACAATGTCATCTACAAGGTCATTATTATCGTTGTGAAAAGCCTTAACCAGCTTCTTACTTTCAAATTCAAATCCTCTGTGTTCGAACTCGATAATCGGAGGATTTCTAGGAACGAAAAAGGTTCCATCAAGAATAGGAAGAGGATCTATATCAAGTCCTCTAGTAGCCTTTCCCCAGGCAAAAAAATTGCAACCAGATTGTGCATCAGTTATCTTGTGATGGGATGTGTAGCCAATAATTAATGAACCACAATTGAACCTTGTGAGTTGAATTTGCAATAGCTCCTCTACACCTTTCGTGGTAGGGTGAAGACCAAGTAATTCTGGAGATGAATGTAATGGCATGAACTGATCGAGATTGCCATCGACAGATGCCTCAACTAGCTTCACTCCTTTGTCATTAAGAAAAATAACAGGGTCACCATTTTCGTCTTCTCCAAATCTTCCTGCCAACACTCTATATTTTGATAAAACGATTTGGAGGCCATGCTCAAAGGTTGCATTTGATGGTGTAGGTGGACGATAAGCAAAAATGACAGCCATGTGGGTGTTGTATGTGAATTTATCAAACACACTCAGAGGAATGTACTGTGAGGTTGAAGGAGGGATATCATTGCCTTCAAAAATTGGCTTAACAGGTTTTGTACTCATTATTTTCACATCCATGGTGATTAATGCTTAGTTAAGCTAGCTGTATGTAAGAGAGAAGAAGATTTGTTTGGAGAAGGATTAGGCGAGGCCCTATATATAGGAAATGAAACTGAAGGCATTCCCCATATTGCCCATTACCTATATACTTGTTATTTTTAGGTCATGGGTCAAAAAAATAATAATAAAAGCTAAATGCTAAACATTGTGGTGTTTAAAAAATTATAAAGCTATGTTACCGATATGCTTAAAACCGAGATTTTTTTTTTTAAAGGGTAAAACCTAGATTCTTATAGCAAAAGAAGGTTTCTTTTTTAGATAAAAATTATTTGAACTCATTAATTTGGATATTTGGGTTATATAATGCAAGATTAAGCAATGTCAATTTTGTCATTTGCAATCCAATTTGAGTCAATCCAAAGTAGGTGGTTTTATACAACGAATGAATTTAAAACGTACATGCCATATATGGCAATAGTAATCATAAAAAAAAAAAACTATATCTTGACATACCATATTTAAATTTTTTTCTTTTTTGAAAGATATCTTGACATACTTATTGGTTCATTACGTTGTAACTATAAACTTCCATTTGTGGTTTGGTGAAGAGATAAGAATTTTCCTTTTAATATGTAAAACTAGATTTCTTAATAAATGGTATATATCTAAGGGAAACCCAATATATATGCATTTAGTTAACGAACTTGCTTTGCACTTGTAGTTCATATACATGATTTCTATTTGAATTCAAATATTAATCCTTAGTAACGTTCCTCTTTTTTTATTAAATTTTGATATTTGCAATATATTTTTCATTTTTAATATTAGATACAAATATTAGTCATGATCAAAAATTGGCTCAAAATTTTTGTATGTAACTTTATCGAACATAGATAGAAGAATGTAGCGTGAGGTTGGAGGAGGGATATCATTGCCTTCAAAAATTGGTTTATGGTGTTTGTACTCAGTATTTTCACATCCATCGTTTGTTGTATTTGGTTATTCTTATGTTTAGTTAAGCTAGCTATATCTATAATCGATAACATATATAAATACGGGAATATGGAATAATGAAATTTTTTTAATATTTTTAGTAAAATTTTATATATTCTATAATATTCTTAGTCATCGCCAATTAAAATATTTTAATTTAAATATATAATATTTGAAATTTGATTTATCTAAAAAAATTAAATTAAAATGATTAGATATTTTAATTAATTAATATGGATTATCTAAAAATTTTTAATTAATATGATTATTCATTTCAATTAATTAATTTAATCAACATGATTTATCTAAAATAATCAAAATAATATAATTATCCACTTTAATTAATTGATTTAATTAATATGATATATTAAAAAATTAATAACTTTGACTAATAAAATAATAAATATCTTAGAAATTTCTAAAATTTAATTAATTAATATTAATTAATATTTATGAATAAATCTAATCAATATACACATGATTTTATATATATATATATATAATATATATATATAATATATATATATATTATATATATATATCAAAATATTAGATATATTTAAATCTATATTAGATTTAAATATATTAGTTGAAAAGATATATTAGATATATTACATTTAAATTTAGATATATTAGATTTAAATCAAAATAATTTTGAGATATTAGATATATCTAATATATATATATATATACATATATTTTGTCACGACCATTTCCATAGACCGGACCGGCACTAGGACCTGGGTGGGTTTAAAGCCCCCGAAACCCGTAGTAAGCCTGTATTATCTAAAAACTCGCATTCTATTCACAATTGTGGATTCAGGCCCAATAATTTATTTCACAAATATATCCAAAGTACAATTCATATAATAAATGTCTATACTCAATTTATTCATTTACAACCAAGTTAGAATACAATTGCGAAACTCTACTCCATAATTCACTAACCTTTGCATTTACGTATTCAATACAATGATTATTACTCCTATCGACCCGTATCTCGTTCGTTCGATTGGACTCCAGGATTCTTCTTTCCATCTACTACCAGGGGAGATTGGAGGGGGGGTGAGTACTAAACTCAGTGAGTAGGATTAGATAACCCTCTCACCCCACACAATCACACAAATGCTAACATATATATATATTGTTTCTATGTGTTCACCCGTTTAGTTATTTGATCATGCAGTTTCACACAAATGGCAATACAACAGCAATCACAATTATTATCACCTTCATATAATCATATCACGTGGAAATTAGTCAATGGAGTCACCTAAACCCGATGAGCCGTCCTCACACATGGCCCATCACTCACATGTGCACCAGGGAGCCAATCTCCCATTCTGGCTGGCCGGTATAATCCTCACACGACAGGTCCTCTCATTATTTTGCCAATCTCTCTCTTTTCTTTTTCTCTTTATATATATATATATATATATATATATATATACCAACAGGAGGCAACTTGGTCGTCTCCATCAAATAGAGATCCTCAGGCACTCAAAACAGGAGGCCACCCTGCGAGCTGCGATCAGATCTAAATTATCAGGTGCGCCTAAATAAAGAAGCCAACCTGGTAATGGTAACGGTAACGGTAACGGTAGGTGCACATGGGGGCGCCGATCTCCCATTTACCCGGCTAATCATAATTAGGATCCATATAACGGTAACGGTCTCACAAACCCATGGTGACCCACTTCATCCCAATTCCACACAAACAAGGCGCAACAATATCACATTCACAGATAATCAAGCAATATTTAATATCAACAAATAGTGCATCACAATATGGCAATAATGCATGATAACATTTAGCCGTGAATGCATGAATGCAGTCGGATGAGGCGAATTATCTAACACTACTCACAGTTCTTGTTGTCCTTAAAAGGACTGCCTTTCTTATTGTGCGCTTCCAGTCTTTGTCTTCCCATTCCGACACTTTATAAGTATCTATATAATAAGAAAATTCTAAATAAGAATTCTAATTTGGGAAGCAGTTTACATTCATTATTTGTTTTCGTTACCCGTCGGTTCATTAACTTATCAAACTAAAATGTATATCTATAGTGTTTCTTTATTTGATTTATTATTATTATTAATGATAAATATTGATCATATTATTCATAACTAAAATATATAATTTATTAAACTATATATAAATTCACTATTCTTGTTTATTTATTTATTTGTTTATATCAAAATTAATGTAATTAATCATACTTAACGATATTACGAAAATCTTTGTTATCCATTAACTACCTTGAAGTCCGATTCTATAATCGATGTTCATATACTTCACTTATCTATATCTAAATTCATAATCTCCAATTTTTACTAATTCAATTAACCTTATATTCAATTAATTAATTAATTCAAGTTTTGAAATTTATACCAAAAATAAGCAACTAGGCCTTACAATGTACCGATCAAAAATCGGATTTGATTTTCGTGATCCGCCCGAAAAGGAGATCATTCTGCCTCTCGGAGTCCTCGCCGGACCGCCACCGTTGATGCCGTGCAAGGTGGCCGGAAACATCAAACCGCCCAGAAATTCACAACAATCACACCACTCGACTCAAAATTCACCAAGGATTCCATTTCTAGTGTTAATTTAGTGAGATCGGTCCTCTAATAGGCTGGATCGGGCCCGACAGTTGCTTGGTGTCGGGCGTTAATGGTGGTTTTGCCACTCAAGCTTTGTAGTCAGAATTAGCGGAGGAAAAACACTCACAAGGTGAAGGTGACTCGATCGACGCCTATCCCTTGCACTGACGTCGCCGAAATTGCCCGATCTCGCCCGAGGAGCTGCTGCGTCGCTAAGAAGGAGAGGAGACCATGTTCACGCTATTGGAGGTCCGATCGAAGTGAGAGAAGGCTGGAAAATGGGTCAGCGACTCCAGGGAAGTCGATCGCCCCTCCTGCTCGCTGAATGGTGGCCGGAAACGAGAAGGAGACGGATGAGGGAGGGGGTGCACGACTGGAGAAGAAGAAGGAGAGAAGAAAAGAAAAGAAAGAAAGTATGTCGGTTTCTAGATCATTCCGGTTCAATTTGAACCGGTTTGGTCTGATTCAATGATTTGGCTCGATTCTTGCTCGGTTTGTAGGTTTTTCACTTGGTTTTCGGGTTATTCTTGTGATTTTCAAAAATCAATTTAATTCCCCGGTCCAGATTGATTTATTTTGATTGTTTTAGTAATGATATTTGATCTTAAGATAATTAATAAATTAATCACTGGTGTTTCATATTATTTCTTGAAAATTTTAATTGTTCTCAAATCGAAAATTTCCAAATAATCTATTTTGGGCTTGGGCTCAATTCGATAATTTGGGCTCGAATTGAGACCATATTACATTTGCAGCCCACGCAGCCAAAATTTACGATTTTTAATTTAATAAAAATTCAAAAGTTTTAAAAATAAAAATTCGGGGTATAATATATATATATATATATATATATATATATATATATATATATAATATATATATATATATAGATATATATATCTTTATATATATATTAGATATAGATATCAGATATCTAATATATCTAATATAGATATCCATATTATATATATATATCTTATTAGATAGCAGAGGTACCTAAGGATCCAAACACACAACTCATTCTCTATCTCAGATTCATACATGGTGTCAAGGACAGACCACAGGCTCATTCATAGACAAAGCTATATGGAGTTTCAAACAAGTTCCAAAAATTAAGGTTTTCTTATGGAAACTTTTCCACAGAAGTCTAGTTGTGCCTGACAATTTACGGAAGATAGGGTTCCACCTACCCACCCAATGCCCTTTTTGCAAGAAAGACGAAGCTACCAATAACCATATGTTTTATCATGTACAAAAGTTATAGCAATATGGTTCTTCTTTGCTGATATTTTGGACTTGCAGATAATACCAGCTAATAACTATCACCAGCTATGCATGCTATGGTGGCTACAAGCAGGGGAGAAAGACATTGTCAAAATCATAAGGGGTGTGCTACCAGGAATTATTACTTGGCTCATATGGAAAACATATAACAACATCACTCATGGTGAGGAACAATTCAATCAGAACAGGCTGATACAGGAAATTACATGGATGACTTACCATTGGGCAATGACTCTTGAGCATTCCCGACTAGCCCAAAATCACGACAGACTAATTCTTGCAAAGCTTACTCCCCAATATCACCTACACATTTCGGATAGAATTATTAGAGTCAGTTGGGTACCACCAGACAAAAATAAACTTAAAATCAATACAGATGGAGTGATGGGAAGAAATGGAGGGGTTGGCGCTGCGATCGTTAGGGATTACCAAGGAAGATTCATAGCTGGTCTATCTTTCAAAATTGACGCTTCACACTCGCTAGATTTGGAGACGGAAGCTACATTCAAGGAGCTCTCTGGGCAATTAACCTAGGTGAAAATCAATGCTTGGAGACTGACTCTATGGATTTGAAGAAACGGACTGAAATGGCGAATGATAACTGGGTCTTCAAAAAATTGCTGGTGGAGCATCACATTCACATTCAACATATTTTTAGAGAAGGGAACCAAGCTGCACACCATTTAGCTTCATTGTCTCTTAAACATAATTTGTACACAATTTTTATTACATTCTCAAGTTTGCCCAAACTAGTTAGGGGCTATTCTTACCGATGTATCTTCTCCTATTTTTCGATATCAATAAAATATATATTTCATATATATATATATATATCTATATATTATATATATATAATATATATATAATATATATATATATATATTATAATATATATTAGATCTATTATATTTAAATATATTAGATTTAAATCAAAATATTAGTTGAAAAATATTAGATTTCTATATATATAAATCTAATCATATATATATATATATATATATATATATATATATATATCTATAATCTAATATATTTAAATCTAATAGATCTAATATATATTAGATATATATCTAATAAAGATATATATATATATATATATATATAGATCGGAAAAAAATATCATTAAGGATTCCAATTTGATTAGTTGAAAATTATAAAGTAATTTAATTTTAATTAGTCGTACTAATTTTCTATTTACGTCAAATATATCGAATGAAATAAGAAATTATACTATATACTATATAAGGTATACATTAAGTATGCTTAGAATATAATATTTTGAAAAAAAAAATTAATTTTATTAGTTGAAAAAATAAAGATAATTTAATTTTGATTGGTAAATTGATTTCTATTTTAAATCTAAATTTATTGGATAAACTAAAAATTGTATTATATACTAAATAAGGTATATTAAATATGGTAAGATATAATATCTTTTATGATTTTAATTTTATTTTTTAAAAAATAAAGATAATTTAATTTTGTTTGGTTATATTATATTATAAGATATGTATTAAACATAAGATTCAAATATGTTTACTAATTGATAGAATAAATAATAAATCAGGGTAATGTGTAAATCTATTAAATGTATTTAATATAGACAACTATACTTAACATCACAAAATCAACGAAGAATTTGTAACGTTCGGTCAAAGGATGCATTGCAAAGGTCAAAGGAAGCATTTAAGATACCTAGAGAGTACTTGATAGCTTTTTCTCCGAGGACAATGGCTACTTTATCTGCTTTTATACTATAAAGAGAGAAAAAAAAAAAAATTATCAATACATTCTACTTCTAATCCATGGTCTAATTTATTTTCTCATTTATTTTTACTTCTATCAATTATTATTTTTAATGAATCTTGATCGATCATAATTACTTTATATAAGTAACTTATTTCTATAAAGAATAAATATAATTTGTTATTATATATTGAGGAATATGTTATAAGATTTATTGTTTGATATAAAATAAAAATAAATAATTATATTATATATAATATAAATTATAGTATACACATTAAAAGAATTTTTTCTAAAAAAAAAGCAACCGTAAAGCTAATTATATCCTCATATACATTATAAAAAAAGTAAAAAAAAAAATACAAAATTATAAACGATGCTCTATGAATTATTTTAATAGCTAATATTAATTTCTCATATTTTAGTGGTATAAATAGTTTATGGTATTATATTATATACGAAAAAATTAAGTTAATTACATTAAATTGATTGACAAAATAAGTTTATTTTCATGAAAATTTTTAGTTGTTAATTATGATAATGCTTTATTATAATATGTTCTTTCCTTTACAAAATATTAATTATTGAATTTTTTATTTTATTGTTTTATAAAATTTTCTTTTTCTATTTTGAAAATACTCTTAGTATATGTGAGACAGTAGAAGAATTTTTTTGTGTATATAGGAAATGAAAGGCATTCCCTTTATTGTCCATTGCCCAAACATTGCTATTTTTAGGCTACAACTAAAGGCACATCTAAAGCCTACGTTCTTAATCAAAAAAAGCAAAAGACGGTTTCTTTTTTAGATACAATATTTAAACCCATAATTTGGATATTTGGGTTATATAATGCAAGAAAACGATCTCAATTTTGTCATTTGCAATGCGATTTGAGGCAATCCAAACTATGAGGTTTTATATAAAGAATGAAAGCCGAATGCATAAATTTCGCTCTAAAATTTACGCGAGTCTCATCGTGGCACCCTCAAATTTGCAGGGGATTTTTATAATCTTATATTTCTATATTTCAATAATAATTATGGTCATGCCTAAAATGAAATAACTTTGCAAAAATTTAATCATAACTCTAAAATTTTACATTTTATTTTGGCTTGAGGATGCCACAAGACAAATCACGTAAACTTCAAAAGTAAATTACGTAAACGTCAATAGCAAATCTATACATTTGGGTAAACACATCCATGCCTAATATGTGAATAGTAATCCTACAACAAAAACTATATCTTTTATCCTTTTTTAAAGACAACAAAACTATATCTGGATATACCATATTTCGTTCTTTTGAAAGATCTTCACATACTCATTCGTTCAATATGTGGTAACTATAAACTTCCATTTGTTGTTTGGTGAAGAGATAAAAATTTTCCTTTTTAAAATCTAAAGCTAGATTTCTTAATAAATGATCTATTCCAGGTGAAATCTAATAAATACGCATTAGTTTTAAGAACCTGCTTGACTTATTATTCATACTCATAATTTAATATTTCTTAATAATAATTTAAATTTACATATGAGGATTTCTAATTGAATTCAAATATTAATCTTTAGTATTTTTTTATTAAAGTTTGATATTTCAATGTATTTTTTTATTTTTAATATTAAAATAAATATTAGTCGTTGTCATAATTGAGCTCAATATTAATTATTTAGTGTTATAATTTAATTGTAATATTAGAATTAATTAAGTTCAAAATATTATTTTTTTAATGTCAATTATAAAGTATTAATCATTAAGATTTCAATTGAGTTGCTACCTTCAAATATTAGTTCTTTAATACCGTCATTTATTAATGAAATAATTCTTTCTTAACTCAAAAAATCTTTGAATGGAAAAAAGTGGTTCCAAATCTTTTGTTCAAACTATATATGCACGCACTCAAATACAAAGATTAAATTAATAATATATGATCATTGAATTTCATAAAATCTAGCGTTTAGATATTATGTCCAATTTTACTACTAAAAATAAGATTTTTCATGTCTAAATGATTAATGACACTATTTCGTTTTTTTTTTTTTTTTGTACGCAATTGTGATTATAATATAACCTAACGAATATGTCTAACTGGCAAGGCAAAAATCTTTTATGTCAATGTCCATCATCATTTTCATGACATGTCATTTTCATGTATTTCAGCATATTTAGAGTCCAATTATACATTAGTATAATTTAATATGCATTTTGAATGATTTACGACCATTTAGGGGAATTATGGTGTCTTAGGGACATTTTGATAATTTACCATTTCATTAGCTATGTTTGGTAACGCAATGTATTTAATGCTAAATAGTTATATATTACGTCATGCATATGTAGTATCAAATTATAGCTTTTAGATTTGAAGAAGAAAAAAATCAAACCCATTCTATAATAAGAACAAAATAAGCTGAAAGACAAACAAAGTCATATGTCACTATAAGATAAAACTGCAGTCTCACATTATCCTTTTGTAATCTCATAATACTAAAAATGTATCACCCTTTAAATCTTACCTTATCCTATGTACAAATATCTAAAGCAAATGTTGCAATCCATTAGTTTATGAAACGCACCGTTTAACTGACCCATCCATTAGAATCTCTCTCAAATCAAATCTCATTTTCCCTCTCTTCTATGCCTCTCCATCTCTATTATTGAAATCCAAAAAACAATAACTGTTAAATTCAAGCTCCCTCTCTCCTTTTGATCTTTGAAATTGTTCTTCATAACTAACCTTTTCAAGAAATCCCAAACATAAACTCAATAACCAACCGCCACCACGACTATCACCGAATCACAGCTCAACTCAATCATCCTAGAAAATCGACCACCTTACTTTCCATAGATCGTCATATCAAAGTCAATAGCTGACAGGCGAGTCCGAATGCCCGCTCTTTGTGTTTCCCGGATCTTCCAGCTGACCCGAGAACTTGGCCACCGTTCTGACGCTGAAACATACAGTGACTTCTTCAACAA
>NW_028322331.1:0-44518 GCF_041381405.1 Jatropha curcas
CAAACTACTTTATGATGAAAGCTATTGTAATTAGAACTTCCTCATAAGTTTAGAAAATTAATTAGAAACTCAAGCAGTGAAATATATTGTGAATAGAAGAACATTAGAACTTGGTATATTCACTTATCAGAATTCCAGAGTTCTAATATTCAGAAGATAAGACTTATTCCAGTTTTTAGAACATTTGAATCATTAACAATTTTAGCATTTCTAAAGTATAAACGAAGTGTAATAAAGCATATCAAGCAAACTTCAGAAATTAAAAGATCAACACAGTGATTTATAGTGGTTCGCACTAACTCGCCTACATCCACTCCCCAAGACTCATCATGAGATCCTCAACTATGCTATCTCTTTTCAAGGGTAAGAGAAACCAACAGTACAAGCATAGATCAACACCGATGATCTACCCTTTATCCCACTAGATTTTCCAAAGGTTCTAGTTAACCTCAACCCTTTTTGTTTTTTGCAGAGTACAGAAACTCAATTCAAGACATTAGAATCTCACACAAGGAGAACGTCGCTTGATAACCTCTTTCACAATAGCTTCTAACCTAAGCTATTACACATAAGTTTAATCAAATAAAAACATGTCTACTATAGATTACAGAATCTAACTAGACAGAAAGAAATGCACATAGGCACAGGAAAAACAGTTTATTCAGATTAGAAAATCGTTTAGAACACAGAACCGTTTTTCAAAAGTAGTTAACAAAATTCTTTTCTCTTTAAAGATAAAAACGTGAAGTGTAAAGATGAAAAGAAAAAGAGGGTAGAGAGTAAGTTTTGAGAGATAAGATGTGATCAATGAAGAATGCTCTTAAAACGAAAACTCTTACTTTACCACCGTTCCAAAGTGAAACCTCCTTTATATAGAGAGCTTCGTGTCTCTTGCTTTTGGAAAGTGGATATTTCATTTTGAAATCAGAATATTTGCTTTCCTATTTAGAAGATACGAAAATCTTATTTTCCAAAAGTTTTATTTTATCGTTTTGGTAAGAAAATAAAAGGCGATTTTACTTTCCTTTAAACAAAAGATTTTCGGCAGCATTTTATTTTGAAAAATATTTTACGAAAAGATGTTCTACTAAAAACGAAAAGATTCTTCCTTCGTTTTAAGGTAAGAGAATAAATGAAGTACTTTTAGATCTTCAAAGAAATTTTCGAAAAAAGATAAGTATGATTATTACCAAAATCATTTAAGATAAAATCTCTTTAATTTTAGGTAATTGAATCATTTTAACTTTAAGAATATTTTTCGAAAACAAATAAAAGAATTTATTTTGAAAAATCTAAATTTCCGAAAAATATTTTTGATGAGAGAAAAGAAAAAAAAAATTTATGTGCTTATATATAATTCTCTCTCTATCCAACAATGTATCCTAAGTACCTAACCACTAGGGTCTTCGAATATCTTCACACACTATGTAGGACTTGCCTTGTACGATTTCTTTCCATAAGAATTTTGCATAAAATAATATTAGCACAAATAATATAATTCAAATTTATTTGTTTTGTTTTAATCATCAAAATCCGAGATTAGAAATGGACCCTTGAGCCAACAAATAGAGATAACTTCTTGCACTATAATAATATTATAAGTAATATGTCTACCTAGAAGAAATCTCGTTTAAATAAGGCCTATTACTTGAGGAGAAAAGCTTTAATTCTATCAACACTACCTTGGTAATTATTTTATATACAACTGAACAAAGTCTAATAGACCTAAATTGAGAAATTGTTGTTGTAGTAGCCACCTTAGGGATAAGACTAAGGTAGTGCAATTAAGAAGGATAAATCACATTCAATTAAAGATATTATGCACTTTGAGTAAACATCAAGTGCAATAATATTATAATATTTTTGAAAAAAGCCAATATGTAAACCATCAAGAACATGAGACTTTCATAGTTTCATGCTAAAAGAGCATCTCAAACTTCAATATCAAAAATAGGCTCAAATAAAGCATGTAAAAGAGAAGGAGATATAGTTAGGTACATACACAATAGGAAAAGAAAGAGAAACCAAAACCTCTTTAGCATATAAAGTCAAGAAAATCAACAATAATCTATTACATAGCCGTAATAGTAACACAATTGCTATTCTCGTCTTATAACATTTCAATAAAATTTTTCTTTCTACGCTTTAGAGTTTTAATTGGAAAATAAGTTGTATTCCTATCCCCACTCCACTGCAACCAATCTACTATAGATTTCTTAAACGATTAATTCCTCTTTTAAAGAACTTTTATCTAATTTCAGCTAAGAGAAAATTCCAAGTTTGAAAGTTGCTAAGAAAATCGAGTTTCATGATGCATGCCCACAATCTAAGCTAAAAGAACTGTGTTTCTATGAAAGACATTCCCAAAGTTATTTTAATTTCATAGCTTGAGATGAATGTAAACTAGTGTAATAGACATATGATTAGAATTCGATCTCTAGAAAGACCAAACAAAAGGATCAAATCCTCATATAAGAGCCAAGCAGCATGGAAAAAAAAACTACACCAATTAGGATTAGGGATATTTATACCTTCAAATTAATAAGAAAGGACCTATGATCCGAATGTCTATGAGACAAACATAACACCTCGCCTCAGGAAAGCAATATGTCAAGAACCATTACACAATGCATGATCAAAACCTTGATCAAGAGTTTCCCAATTCCAAGACCAAGGACCTTTAAAACCAAATCAAGCAGGCAACAATCACTAAAACAAGAAATAAAGCTTATGTAAATACCAAGCCTATTTCAAGAACCACTCTGCCATTCAAAACAAAAAGAAGAGAATTAAAATCTCTTACAATGAGCCAAGGAAGAGCTGTCATTATTAAGAAACTTGAAATGAGACCATAAGACATTGCATAAGCTTTCAATAGGATATATACTTGTAATGAAATTGCAAATATCACAAAAAAATCTGCCACCTACATCTTGAAAATCCAATAAACATAGACATAAAGGAAGCAAAAGAGAGGCTAATCTCTTAGATAGAAATCTCTCCCAGCGTCCTCAAAACTAGATAGTCCTTAGTCTCATCATCCATATAATCGAAATATTTATCAATTGCAACTCTGATTCTAGAATCGCTTTCATATTTCCCCCTAAAGTAGATGACGTATCTATACAAAGATATTCGTAGTTGTAATCTTTGGCAATTGTTGATGATTATCATAATTAACCAACAAGAGGAAGGACGAGTGTGTGGTGGAGTACTATTGCACAGCAGTTGTTCTTGCATATTTACACCTCCAGATTTACCTAACTCAATTTGAGTAACTGTATGACAATTAAGGTTAAAATCGGTACTCTTGCAACATTCTATTGTTCCTTAAAATGAAAAAAAAGAGGTAACCATTAGTTAAGGGTTATTTTCATTTCACTATTCGTAGGTCAAACTGAGTAGCATGCAAAGCCTCATAACCTCCATTAGATTATGTATAGTGGAAGTAACCTCAAAAACATCATTATTAGGTAATTAAGGAGGACAGATGATCAATTCATTTAGTTCTCTCCTCAGTATCATCAACTAAAACAGTATCGATTCTAAGAGTTTCTTGCACCTTACCCTTCCTTGGAATAGGTCTCCTATCACGTCTTATAGCAACCATCCAAGGACCATATATGGGAGCTGCATTATTATTATTTCCTATTCAAGATGATCATGAACTTGATTCTAAGGTCTACCAAGAAGTTGATATTTGTGTTCAATTTCATTAGAGAATTTAATCATAAAGTCATTACCCAGTTTCCAAACTTGGGAATACTATGGTTCCAAAGTGATTGAATCCAAGAACACAAAGCCCTAATCTAATCGACTGTCCCATTAATGAACCACTATAGTCTTCTTCCATCTCATTGATAACTGTTTAGTTAAACGAGAAGAAATCATGATCTTAAGAACATCCTCCTCGTTAGAAACAGTAATATCACCCTTCAAAACTTCAAAGCATCATCATCAAAATTTATATCAATATCTTCATTAAGGCCAATGCACACTTTGTCCCGAAAGGAAATATGAGAATAGATACTAAGTTCATCCTCCGGATGATGGCGTACCTTTGTTACTTGGTCAGATGCCAAAGGTGACATGGGGCTTTAACAGTCGAATAGTATCAAACGTCAAATCCTATCAAAGCCTTTTTTTCCCATTTATAAATTCTACATTTCATCATTTAGTTTGAAAATAGAATATACTAATTTAAAGGATATTTTAGAATAGAATTAATTTATTTAAATTTACTTATTAATGAAAAATGAGGAAATTAGTAAAGTTTACATTAAAGTTGGAGTGAAGTCATAATAGAATTTAAATTTTCACTTAAATTTCATAAACTCAAACACTCTATGACAATCATATATAATCTAGTCATAATAGAAAACTTTGACATCGTGTTTTTTCTATTTTACTAAAATTTTATTAATTTAACAAGAGTTATAAAAAAATTTTCCTTAATGTTTGCTATTTTAATCCATTTAAGTTTTAATAAATTAAAAATGAAAAAGAAGGGTTGATTGGTTGTCCAGGTATGCTATTACTATGCTTATGGATTTTTCGTAGGTTTTTGACTCTCTTATAATTAGTATTTTGTCTTGGCTTGCTCATGATATTTCGGGCATTGCTTACACTAGTTCTTGTGTTAGTTTTCTTTAATTTTTTTTTTTAAAAAAAAACGAAAAAACAAGTATATGAACATAAAAGTGGAAATCAAACCTTTTTTTTTTTTAGTTATGCATGTATTTTCACTCAAAAAAAAAAAAAAAAAAAGTACGTTTGCTTTGTTCTAATGATAATCGAGCAAAAGAGGGGAAAAAGTTAAGGATGGCAGCATATAAAATATTAGTCAAATTTTGATATGGCCATGATCTATCCTATCTTTTCCTTTTCTTTCTGTCTTGGGGAGGTGACAGATTTGGGTTGGGCGGGAATGGAGATATATATATAATATATAATATATATTATCTAATTATTTTTAAGATAAAAAATATAAATATTAAAAAAGCGTTATATATATAATTTGCAGATAATATATGTACCAAAAGGATATTATGCTTATTTTAACTAAAACTTATTATAGTAATCCTAAAAAAAAACATATAGTAAATTGTTATTATCTATTAATATACTTAAAATTTAATAATATTAAAATCATAAAGTCAAATATCAATCAAAAGCATGACTAAATAGGCATCCTCAATAGGGAGAGGGGAAAAAAAATATTCTAATGTTTCATCATGGAAATATGATGCTTAAAATTCTTTAAAATAATAATATGATGCTTAAACTAAGCTATCTTACAAAGCCTTTCCATTGATTAATTAAGGAGAGAAAGAAGTCTACGCGTTTTAATGTTATGATTTGCTTTTGCATTTCATTATTATCAATAAAAAGGGCACTAAATCATGCTTCACAAACCCCACTAAAAAAAAAAAAAAAAAAAAAAAGACGCTGCTCCAAATTATTGCACTGAACTTTGGCATATACGTGCTTTTTTTATTATTTTTTATAAAAAGAATTATATAATAAAGATATTTTCTTTCTCTGCTGACTTGGCTACTGCTAAGATTTAAACTCATATTTTATAGTATTAAAAATGTCATAATATTATTAAATCATTTTTATACTCTTGAAAGTTATTCAAATGATCATAGAAAATTCATATTTTCAATTTTAAGTAGTCACAAAATGTAAATATTTTCATTTTTTTCTTAATAAAAATCATATATTTTGGGTCAGTTTTTTGCATATAGAGATTTTTTTTTTTTTTTTTTTTTTTTTTGCCTTTTCAAAATAAACCTAATTATATGAGAGATGAATATTGGGTCCATTCTAATTAAATCAAATTGAATCGGTGTAAATTGTACAAATTAAATTTCTATAAAAAAAATCAAATCAAACCGAGTTGTTTATAAACTTAATCAAATGAATCGATTCTATTCGCTTTGATTTTTAATTCTAACTCTTTTTTTTTTTTTTTGTATTAATAACTAAATCAAATAGAAAATTCCAAATTTTTTTCTATTAAAACCAAAATCATTGAATTTCTCAAAGTAATATGAATCCAACAAACTAATGGGTTTTGTTCAATTCAATTTGGTTTTTTAGAATTGTACTCACGGCTGCGCTCTAAATATATATATAGTCCTTGGTTACATGAGCATTTAAGAATTTCTACTTGGTGATTTCACTCACTCAAATTTTAAGTGGATATAAACTTGTCAGTTTATTGCTATAATTATGAGTTAACCAAATTAATGAATTAGACTATGCACTCGTAAATTAAATTAATAAAAATACGAATATAAAAAAAAGAAATTAAAAAAATTTTATTTAAATATTATGCTCAATGCAAGTACAAAAAACGTGCCTAAAAAATTATTTTGATGCGCACCTAAAAAATTATTGTTGGCTCCCTGTCCTAGATTTTGGCTCCGCCGAGGTGTAATAGTATGATCTTGGCTTCTTAATGCTCGGTCAGAGGAAATAGTGACAGTGTTTTCTTCATGGCATCTAGCTACGAGGCGTGCAAAGATTTGCAGAATGGATAAAATTATCCGCAAAATTTTGAAACTCAGCGCATTATTGTCGATCGTTGACAGCGGAATAATTTTATTGCACTGTGTTATGTAAGTATTTTTATATAACCTAAAACTTGTCGCATTTTAAATTTTACATTTTTTAAAAAAATTATTAAATTTATTTAAGTTATAATAAATTACTGAGTAAATTAACTATTTTATTTTTAATTTAATGCTAAAAAAGTTATTAAATTAAAATAATAATTATTGGTCAGGGTAAACATAGAAAAAAATATTTATTACTCCTTGAAACCACAAATGTGATAAGTATTTTGGAAAAAATTATTTTCTCAAACGTGAAAAATATTATGAAATGGAGGTAGTAAAAGTCTAATATAAAGACGTTTTAGTGTGTTATAAAGTCAAAAAACTAATGCTCCGTTTGTTATAAATGAATTTAAAATATGGGATTCATTTGTAAATAAATTCAAACTATAGAATTCATTTGTAAATGAATTCTAGTAGAATTCATTTGTGAATGAATAATTCATTTTTGATATGATTAATTTAAAATATGTAATTCAATTGAATTCCACATAATTATGTAGAAATAGATTTATAATTGAAAATTCATTTGCTTTTGTTTCCTAAAATATCTTTAAAATAGTAATTTCATAATAATAAATACCAATTATATTTATGTCACACTAAATGATTTTTTTATATTTTTATTAAAATAACTAAATAAAATAATATAATATTAGTAAAATTGTTGCATTCATTTTAGTGATAAATGGATATTTTGAATCTCTCTTATCAATAGTACAAATGCTAAAAAATGTTAAAATAAAAGATGAAAAATATTAAAATAAAAACATAATAATAAATAAAATTTTAATTGATAAAATTTTAAAAGGTTTTGGCCAAGTTTCATAAAATAAATAATTTAAATAATTAAAAAAAGTGAAAACTTGACTTCATATATAGAAAACGGTAGTTTTGTCAAAAAAAAATGGATTTCTAATGAATTCTACAAAATTTTTTGAAATTAATTTATTGCGAATAAGGGGTAAATCATTAATTACAGTAAATCTCAGGAATGAAATAGTAATTAAGGCAAATTACAATCGCAAGGTGTTTGGTTTAATTGATTTTTTTTCTTTCACTGATGCTTAAATTGTGCAGTAAAACTCTCATGTCCGAGTTTTCCACTTACTAATACGTGTTTGGCATTTAGTTTGAACTATTTTTGACAACCACAGTTGTGCTTGCAATACTTAATGTTAATCATCATTTAAAAAACAAAGAAAAAATCAAACAATTTTTTAAAATAATTTTTAAAATAAAAAATAAAAATAAATATTTTTTAAATTTAATTATGAACGAAACCTTAATGCAGTAAGAATGTTTGTTTTTATGGTGCGTTTCGTGAGATTGGGAGACTTGACTGTTACATTTTATCCTACTATCCATGGACTGGACATATCTATAATATACCCTATTAAAAAAATTTAAAAACAAATGCTCATAAATAAATCAATAATAGAAACAATGACAAGGAAAAAGACATTAGTCTCATGTCCTTTTCACTTATGAAACGTTAATCAAAACTCAATTTGCCTGTTATAGAAGATGAAATTGTTAAATATTCTTATAATTAATTATTGAATTCTTATTATATACTAAAACTTCTAATTAAAATGGAACAGTTGAAACTTTTCCTCCCTTAATCAAAGATCTCAAATGCAAGTGTTGGAATGAAAATTATCACACCGGGAGAATTGCTTTATATAGACTGCAATATTCGAGCCAGATGTAATCAAAGCTAACCGCTTTCAAATATAGGTGGCTACAGGAAAAAAAAATCAATAAGTATTGATTGATATATATATTTTTAGTATTAGATAATTGCACCATTGAAATATGTTTTAAATGATTAAAAATAATTAAGCTATTAAATGATTAAAATATGCAACATTTACGATTAGTCACGTACACATATATGTAGAATTAATACTTTGCTAATAAATTTAGCTTTAAAACTCAATAATTTTAATGGTTTAATTGGATTATTCTGATGTATGGATGACTCATATTTTTTTTTGACATTCGATATTATTTATAATAAATTTTCTACTTGAAAGCCATAATCAAAGAGTATAATTCATTATAAGCCCATCATGTACAATACAACCCACTAAATAAAAAATAGAAATAGAAATTAAATATTACATTGTTAGGAATTGAACTCCGACCTCAAATTATTAATTATGGCTAAAAAGAAAATCAATCTTTAAATTGGTACTGAATTTTAAAATTTATTTGACAGGAAAGAGGCTTTCTTTATATAAGTTATTAGTGAGTAAAAAAAAAAAAGTTAATCAGATGGTGATTTGGTTGGTCTTTTCATTCACGTGAAAAGTGAGAGATTTCGAATTCGAATATTCTAAATCACACTTATTTTCATTAATTTAGTGATTTCTTAATATTTTGGCACAATGAAAGTTTTGAATGAATTAAAAAATAAATGAAATGTTAAGAAAAGACAAGCATATAAACATGTGATCCCCACACTTGCACAAAAAGAAACACTTTCGGTTGGAGTAGTTTCAATTTTGGGATGAGAGTTTGGAATTACCAAATGAGAGCACATGTGAGTGTAGGCCCCACCATACTGTTTTTTCCTCATACCACATGTGAGTTTCAGTGACGCCATCTCCATCTATCATTCCCAAATATTACTGTACTGATCTGCTGAGCTGCTCTTTTCATTCTAGGTTACGTGTCCTTAGATAGAGGACCATCGGAGTTTAGAGGGCACTCCATTTGATTCGTAACAACTTTAGGGTATGTTCGTTGCATCAAATTAGATAAATAATTAAATTTTATTTCCACATTTATTGTTTACTTGTATAGATGGCGGAGGGTATGAATAAGAAGAGAATGGACTTGAAATAGGACGCATAATTTTAATTAATTAGCTCATTTTCATAACATTTTTTTTTCATTTCACACCTTATTTTATTAAATTTCGTGTACCAAATTTAGCACTAGGGTTATTTTCAATTATTTAAAATGTAATTTAAATATTTGATTAATATATATTTAAAAGTAATTTAATATATTAAAATGATAAAGAAAATTTAGATTAATTTAAGTTTCATTTGTTTTCATAAAATAGCTTGTAGGAAAATATTTTTTATAATTTTTTATTATTTGGGGCGTTTAAGAAAATAAGTTAACGATATATATTTTTAAGGACAAAAAAACTAAGTATTTATGAGGAAAATAATTTCCCATTTTCAAAAAAGGAGAACATTTTTTGAATATTGACAAATTTATTAAATTTTATAAATACATATTTTTTAATTTATTAATTATCGTTGATCACCGACGATTTTTATAAATTATCATTTTTTTCATATTTAACACACTACAAAAAAAACGCCATTTTGCGACCGACAATCGGTCGCAAAATGGCCAATATCGGTCGCTAATTTCATGTAGCGACCGATTTAAATACTGGTCGCAAAATAATTTTGCGACCGATGAGACAATCGGTCGCAAATTAGATACCGATAAATCGGTCGCAAAATTGAATAATCGGTCGCAATTTTTGGTCGTGGTTTAATTGGAAATTCAGTCGCAAATTTGGTCGCAGAATATCGGTCGCAATTTTTTTAAATCGGTCGCAAATCGGTCGCAAATAAATTTAATTTTACTTTTGGTATCAAATCGGTCGCAAATCGGTCGCAAAAATGAAAAAAAATAAAAAAATTAAATATTATTTTGAAACCAAAATTTCTGCACCTGTGAAAGTTGACATAAATGCATATATATCACACAACCATTCAAGAACAGTATAAAAATGTAACTTTTATTGTTCTGAACAAATTAAAATATGAAAATACAAATGAAAAAATAAAATCCAAAATCAAATCTATATATGCTGCTGCTCATCTGCAGGATCCGATGTCGGATCTCCCGATGTCGGATCGCCGGGAGGAGTACCTGCTGGATGTGATGTAGCGCCAGGAGGGGTGACCAAGGTATCGTCTGCAGCATCGGGATCAGGAGCCGATAGTGGCTGCTGAGACGTCGAAACATGTCGGTCTGTAGCAGGCGCAGGATCAGAGGAGAAGTACCAGCACGGTGCTCACCGGACAGCCGCATCACATGCGCTCTAAGCTCTGCAATCTGTCTCTGCTGATCAGCAAGCTGAGCCCGTATATCATCATCACAGTGCGAGTCAGTGCTCCGGCTGTCGTGCTGCGCTGGCTGTAGAAGCGTGAGCTGCTGAGCCAGTGTAAAACTGTGATGCCTGAGACCCGATGCCGTATACCTTCCTCTTCTTCTCGCCCCCTACAGCCTCGAGATAAAGCGCTACCTCGTCAATTCTTGACTCAGCTTCGGATTCATCGGTCTGAGAAGTAACAATACGCTCCCGAGCTGTAGTATAGTTCTCCTGAAAACAAAAATTAATTAATCAATGCAATTGCAAGCTTTATTATATTCAACTTTGTACATCTTCGCAATGATTAGAGGGTAAATGTAAATATTATTCATTGTTACTTACATTGACGCTCAGCGCACGTCTGTCGACAAAGGTATTACGATCGTGGTCCTTCGTGTGAGTGTATGTAAACACCTCCATCGGTGTGGGCTCACGACCTAATTCTTTAGCCTGTAATGAATTTTTATGCATGATATATTAATATATATAGTGTCCTTTCATTAAACATCAGTTTCTTGTAAAGGGACTAGTTCACTTACTAATAATCGAGCTGTCTCTATAGCAGATATAGATCCGCCTGTGTGTCGCGAAGGTCCTGCTCCATCACCGCCAGTCTCACTGCGCCTGTTTTGTGCAAATATCTCCCGCTTTCTCTTGAATGCAGGATCCTCCCAAGCCTTTTGCCAGCTCTCCCATATCTCCTGAGACACGCACTGCTGCTTCTTACCGCTTTTTCTCATCCTATAGGTGAAGTCAGCGTATCGATCGGCGCATATCTTCTCCCAGGCTACTTTCAGCATAGCCGTAATGGCCTCGTCCCATATGAAATGTTTCTGCAAAAAAATGAAATATAGCGTTTAAACACTAAGGATATATCTTGAATTGTAAACATTGAATGATGATATAACTTAAACCAAAGAGTACCTGGAACTCCTCCCAATAAAAGTCTCTCGCCTCTTGTGGTACGGCATCCCATGTGTATCCTTCTTTATGCAGCTGTAGCTTGATTATCTTCAAAATTTGCCTCGCTGCTCGAGAATGGATATATGCTGAAAAAAAAAACAGAAGTGAAATATAATTACACGAAAGCATCACAGTTATGAATAAGTACAAAATATAATTACAAAATATGCCTGCAGAAAATTTGAATAAGTACTTACTGTCCCGCTACCAAACTGAGGGTGATACGTGGATCTGATGAAGCTGCAAAAGAAATGACAAATGTTATAAATTTTTAGATAATTAATATATAATTAAAATGACAGTTATGACATTTATGATTACCTTGCACAGTAGGTGACTGTGCAGCTGGTGGAGTCTGTACTGGTCCAGAAGAGGAAGGAGCAGAAGGCTGTGATGGCGGCAGTACTGGACGCTGAGCAGAGGATGAAGCCCCAGACGTACCTGAAGAAGGATGTGATGGCGGCAGTACTGGTCGCTGAGCAGATGACGAAGCCCCAGACGTACCTGACGAAGGACGAGGGATCGACCCTCCTCGTCCACGGGCACTGCGTCCAGGGCCATGACCTCCACGCGAACCACTGCCGGACGCGTCAGAATCAAACGGTCTGCCTCTAGCCATCTGTACTGCAGATATCAGAACCTAGATAAAATGAATTTATACAATTATATGAATTGTAGAACATGTGGTAAATATGAGTAAAGAAAGTTAATACCATTGAAATTCTTCATTAATAATATTAATTACATATACATTTATCAATTTGTAACAGTAAAATTGCTCTAAGTTTTAAGTGTCTTGAATATCATCTGCTTCCTCCTCCTCTTCATCAGCTTCCTCTTCTTCATATTCGTCTTCTGAGGAACCCATGATGATTTGATCTTCTTCCTCTTCATCATCTGATGGTCCTATTTCAACATAAGATCGGCTTTCATCATCCAATCTATCTGTTAAATCTTCAACAACTTGCATCGGTTGCGTTTCAACCCTAACTTCTTGAAATGCCTCCGATACTGCGAGTGAAGAAGATTGTTTCGTTTCAAGTGCATGAACAACTGATCTAGCCTTGATTTTACACACTGCCATCCAATCGCATCTATCTCGTTTAAACGATGGATATGGGACATAGTACACCTGTGCAGCTTGCATTGCCAAAACAAAAGGTTCATACTTTGTATATCTTCTTCTTTGATTAATATCAACCAGATTATACTTAGGATGAACCTTCGTGCCAATGTTTGGCGTAGGATCAAACCATTCACATTTGAATAAGATTGTGCACTTCATTGGTAGGCCTGGATATTCTAACTCCAAAACCTCAACCAATTTCCCATAAAAATCGTTTGACACGTCACTGTAGTTTGATCCCTTTATGCACACACCGCTGTTCATTGTCTTTCTGCTTCTCCCATAACCCTCAGTGTGAAACTTGTAACCGTTTACAAAGTAGCCAGAGTAGGCATTAGCAACCGGTAATGGCCCCTTTGCCAGATCCGTAATAAATCTGTTACGAATATCGCTTTCCGAGCTTCGAGCCTATGGGAAATAGTAATGACATGAGTCAGATTTAATAAATGTACATTCCGTGTTGTGTACATTGAAAGTAACTTACATAATATTTGAACCATTCTGCAAATTCCGTGTCCAGCTTTGCATCAACTGCAGTATCAGTCAAATTGAGATTTTGAAGCCGCAGAAGATTGATTATTTCCTATTTATCAACGAACCATATTAGCATAAGTACGATTTAACAACGGCCCACGTCAAGTTTTGAATGTTTACATTATTTATACTTACTGTACATATGGTGTGATCTCTTCGCAATTCAATAAAATATAGGTTTGAGCCGCTTGTATCTCTGCATCAGTCAATCGTCTTTTTTTTATTTACCAATCGTACGCCCAGGGTAGGTGAAAATTTTTAGATTTCCTTCAAACTCAGATTGAACGCGATCTCCTCCGTCATCGTTACGTGGCACTCTCCGATGCTTGGTGAAAACATGTTGGTCAAAGTAGTGTGAACAGAATGTGGAAGCTTCTTCCACCAAATATGCATTGCAAATGGATCCCTCGACCTTTGCCTTATTGCGCACATTCTTTTTAATTTTCTGTAGGTGTCTGTGATTGTACAATGCCAATATGTAAGTATAAGTTCAAAAAATGATGTAATCATTAGAATGAGATGTTAGTGAATCACCTCTCAAATGGATACATCCATCGATATTGTACCGGTCCTGCTAAACGACATTCATAGGGCAAATGAACCGGCAGATGTTCCATAGAATCAAAGAAGCCGGGTGGAAAAATTCGCTCCAACTTGCACATCACTACTGGGATTTCTCGCGCTAATTGGTCCATATCATCGCATCGGATAACAGTCATCGTCAATTCCTTGAAAAAGAGACTCAATTCTGTCATTGCTTCCCAAATTTTTCCTGGTAATAATTCCCGGAATGCCACAGGGATCAATCTTTGCATGAAAACATGGCAGTCATGGCTTTTCATGCCAAACAATCTGTACTTCCTCATGTCCACACATCTACCCATATTTGAACAGTAGCCATCTGGAAACCTTAATGATCGTAACCATTCGCACAATAATTGCCTTTGGGGTTTATCTAAACAATAACATGCCTTCGGAAACTTACCAGTAAGTACAGATTGCTCGAGTTCTGGTCGACGACAAATTTCCTTCATGTCTGCTCTCGCTTTTGCATTATCCTTGGTTTTCCCTTCAATGTTCATGACAGTGTTGAACAGATTTTCAAACACATTTTTTTCTATGTGCATGACATCAAGGTTATGACGAATAAGAAGTGAACTCCAGTATGGCAAATCCCAGAAGATGCTTCGCTTTTTCCACCCGCTATTCCTGCCAATTCTTGTATTTACCTCATCTGCACCTAACTGTAACTTTCATAAGCCCCAGATCTTCAATTTCTTGTAATATTTGTGCTCCAGACTTCACAGGTGGAGGGGGTTCAACAATAGTCGTGTTCTTTCTAAAGCATTGTCGATTTCTCCTCCAAGGGTGAGATTCTGGTAAGAATTTGCGATGACAATCAAACCAACATTGTTTACCTCCATTCTTTAGTGTAAATGCATTAGTGTTTTCCATGCAGTGAGGACAAGCCAATTTGCCAGCCGTACTCCACCCAGATAACATTCCAAAAGCTGGAAAATCACTGATGGTCCAAAGCAAAGCAGCTCGCATTATGAAATTCTGATTGGTCGAAACATCGAATGTTTCAACCCCATATTCCCATAAATAATTAAGTTCAGCAATCAAAGGCTGCAGAAACACATCAATTTTCTGTTTTGGATTAGTAGGCCCAGGAACAATAACACACAAAAACATATATTCATCTTTCATACACATTGACGGTGGTAGATTATACGGTGTCACAATGACAGGCCATGATGAATATTGCTGTCCTGATTGGCCAAACGGCTGAAACCCATCAGTACAAAGCCCCAATCTCACGTTTCTCATATCAGCAGCAAACACAGGATGAATGTTATCAAAATGTTTCCACGCTTCAGAGTCTGACGGATGAGTCATTATACCATCCTCATATTCATGCAAAGCATGCCATGTCATGTGTTCAGCTGTCGCCTTAGATGCATATAACCTTTGAAGGCGAGGAATAAGAGGGAAATAATACATCTTCTTGAAAGCCTTCTCTTTTGTTCTCTACCAGTCCCTTGACCCCCGTTGATATCTTGGAAGATTACAAAACTTGCATTCTCTGAATTCCGAGTCAACACCCCAGAATATCATACAATTATTACGACAGCAATCAATCTTTTCTACCGGTAGTCCCAACCCCCGAACTAATTTTTTTGTCCGATAAAAATTATCAACCATTGAATGGCCTTCAGGCAACATTTCTTTTGCTAACTGCACAAAATCATCGTAACACCTTTCTGAAAAATGGTGCTCCGCTTTCATGTGTAGTAATCGTGCAACAACAGACAGAACTGAATGATTCTTGCATCCAGGCCACAGTTCACTGTTAGCTGCACTTAGCATGTCAAACAATTGTTGTGCTGCTACGTTTGGCGATTCCTCCATATTATCCCATTCACATTGTACTCTACTCGCATCGATTACCATATCATTGCATTGATTACCATACAGAAATTGATAAGGCTGAACTTCTAAACTTACCGGAATGGAGTGGCCTGACCACTGGCAACTCGAGCTTCACCATGATGTATCCATTCGTAATAATTTTCCACGAACCCATGTTTGCACAAATGAAGTTTCACTGTATCGATGTCTAAGAAGGCTCGATTTCGACACTTCTTGTGATTACATGGACACCTCAACTTATTACCATCCATAAAACTGGGATTACCAACTGCAAACTGTATAAACGCCTCCAATCCTTGCAGGAACTCTTGTCTTAATATCCCATTGACCTCGAACCTCCAGTACATCCAATCTCGATTATTTTGCATTTTTTTTACCTAATTAACAATGTGTTTATAAAGGGTCGTGTCATGTAATTGCATTAGTCTAAACCATCCTTAAAACATGCACCTAATGTAATGTTCAATTTACAATACTTATAAGTAACTAAGGTTATTTCTATAATAAGGGTAACTATATATAAATGTAAAATCACTAAGTTCATTTATTGAATACAAAGACTACTGTAATAAAGGTAAGTGTACTATTCTACATATTGAATTTTTGGGAAAAAAATTCGGCAGCATTTCGGCACAACACAATCAAATCTCAAATACAAAAACAAATCAATAAACACTTCTATATCATACCAACATTCTCCAAAGGCAAATGGCCACTACTAGGCCTCCAATCCAAACTCATCATTCATTTAAGTCAAAAACATATTTAAGAAAAATAACGACAATAATATAAAATAAAGAAAAACACAGCCAAAACTTCTCAAGAAAAGTTGCCAATAATTAAGAACATGTAATAACCTAAACACACAAAAATTATTTATATACATTCCAATTATTCTTCAAAAAAAAAAAAAAATTGGAGCAATTAGTTTTTGTACTTGTTATTATTTTTGTTCAGTACTTTCACAGAGTTAGTTTTTATGCATCAACTACGTATACACTGATTTAAGATATTTACAATTAGTTTTTGTAGTTTGGAGCATATATTGAAAACTGAAAACTCTTAAGTACACATCGCATTTGCATATTTCTTTTATATTTCTTTTTCGATTAACTTGAATAAAATGTAAAATATTATATAATAAAAAGAAAATTGCTTTCATTTTCAATCCCATAATATTTATATTCTGTATATTTGAAATGACACTTGCTTTGAAACTTTGAAACTTTTCCGAATGGTTGCAGACTTTGAAATGGTCTACTAAAGTATCTATCAAAGTTTGATTAAATTTTTTTAATAATTTAATTATTTCGGTTCAATTTTAAACTTTGATGATTTGTGAAAGGTATTTTAGTTTTTTCACTTTGATTTGATGAGAAATTTTGATGGATAAAATGAGTTTATTTTTTTATACATTCAACAATTTTTTTAGTAAATAAATGTTGAAATAAGAAAAACTACTAAATGTTAATTTCACATTTTTCATTAAAAGTCCTAACAAAAATATATATAATAAATCAACCACAATATATTTAGAACCTTTAAAATATTGTTTTTCTCTCCTAATAACAACTGTAAAAATCATTCTACTATATATTTACAATAGTTTTATATGTATTGATTACTAGATTTTATATT
This sequence comes from Jatropha curcas, assembly GCF_041381405.1. NCBI lineage: Eukaryota > Viridiplantae > Streptophyta > Magnoliopsida > Malpighiales > Euphorbiaceae > Jatropha > Jatropha curcas. The sequence continues at coordinate 17,447 of NW_028322331.1, forward strand.
AATAAAATAGAACTTTAAAGCAAAAAGAAAATGCAATTTTTAATGAATAAAATGTTTTTTTAGAAAAGATAAATAAAAATAGAGATTGAATAAGGAAAAAAATTTGGCGTTCTCACTAATCACATTCAATTTTGTTGCTAAATTTCATTATCACCATCGGTAAAATTGCAGAAATTAATGTAATTTGAAAATTAAAATTTTTATCGCTCGATATCACTCGAATGTATCTCCAAATGTCGTTCTTCCTAAATATTAATGGCGCGTTCTATTTTATTCGATTCAATTTAGTCAAATTTGTATGATAAAATGATATTTATCTATTTGCTTGGATATTAAGGGTTATTAATTTTATATATAGCAACAATTTTTAAATTTTTTTTCGTTTTTTAAATAAATATGTAACAATATAATTACGGCTTTTTGTTGACTGAAACTCTCAATTTTTAATTTATTTAAGTTGCATATATATATGTTAAATTAAAATAAAAAATAACAACAACAACATTAACAATAATACTAATAATAATAATAACAAGTACATTCACAATAATAATAATAATAACACACAACAACAGTAACAATAATACCAATAATAATAACAACAACAATAACAATAACAATAATACTAATAATAATAATAATAATAACAATCACAATAATAATAATAATAACATTAAGAATAATAATATTAATAACAACAACAATAATACTAATATAATAATACTAATCATAATAATACACAACATAACAATAACAATAATACTAATAATAATATAATAATAACAATCACAATAATAATAATAATAACATTAATAATATTTAATAACAACAACAATAATCTAATAATAATAATAACAACAATAACAATAATAATACTAATAATAATAAATAACAATCACAATAATAATAATAATAACATTAATAATATATAATAACAACAACATAATACTAATAATAATATAATATATTATATAATAATAATATATAATAGACAGTATAATAATAATAAAATAATAATAATATATAATAATAATAATATAACAATCACAAATAAATAATAATATTAATAATATTAGTAATAATAACAACAACAACAACAACAACAATAATAATAATAATAATAATAATATAATATAATATAATAATAATAATAATAATAAGAATACAGTAACCCTAAAAAAAATTCTAATCACAACTCTATATACAAATCAACCATAACTTAATACAATAAAACAAATAAAATCGAAAAAAAAAATTGGAAAAAATTAATCGCAAAATAAAACTAACCTCAGATTGTTTCGAAACAGGCTGACCGGAGTGCAAAGCGAGCGAGGCTGGCGGCGTCAGGCGGGCTGGAACGGTGTCAGGAGGGGCCGGAGCGGCGCTGCGGACGGAGGAGAGGAGAGGAGAAGGAGAAGAGAGAAAGAAGAAGAAGAAAAAAAGAGAGGGCCCGACGCTTAAAAAGCTCTAATTTTGCGACCGACACATCGGTCGCAAATTTTATAACTATCGGTCGCAATTTTTTAATGAGCCGACGTCGTTTGACTAGGCTCAAAATTTGCGACCGATTTGCGACTAATATATCGGTCGCAAAAAATCGGTCACAATGTAGTCTCCAATCGGTCTTAGAACTTTGCCCCATTTTTGACACGCGAAATTTTGCGACAGAAGAACACTTAGTCGCACATCGGTCGCAAAATCGGTCGCAAATCCGTAGTACACAGGTCGCAAATCATTAACCCTTCTCGTGGGAATTTTCAAGCGTCAAAATTTGCGACCGATGGCTTATAAGTCGCAAAATTGCGACCGAATTAAGTCGGTGTCAAAAATCGGTCGCAATTGTGCGTTTTTTTTAGTGATGGGTGAATTTATATATTAAGCCAAAAATTATATCTATCTATATAGATATAAATTATTAATTAAAATTAAATATAGTAAATTGAAAGAATTTGGGAACTGAAGTAATATTATTATAGTAAATTTAATTGGATTGTAATATTAAATGATTGAATTGGAAATGACTACAAAATAGGGAAATTTGTTAATGAGTCTGGATCCTTTTCGCAAATATCCGCTGTTGCCATTCTACCCTCAAAAGTTAATACTAATAACTGAAATAGCGTTGCATTGCAGATAGGGCTATTTTTGGAATCCGAAGTTTCAGATGGCCTAGAAAGGGAAGAAAAAGGAAACGTTCATCCACCAAGAATGTCTAATGTCTTGTAATATAAATAAACCTAAGCGCAGCGCCAGCAGTCAGCAGTCAGCAGTGTCCGATTCCACTTGGATTTTTGCATTTTTGCGATGAAGGGGGGCAAGAAGAAACGACACATTGTTAAAGAAAGAGACTCTGAAGATTGGTGCTTCGTTTGCAAAGACGGCGGAGACCTAATTCTATGCGACAATCCGTCAGTTTGTTCCTCTTCCAACCCATTACTTGTTGTGTTTTGGTTTTGCATAATCCTTTTCTTTGTTCCTCTTTTTTTTTTTTTTTTTTTGGAGCATTTTCTTCCTTTGAAGCATAGTTTGTCTTTTCAGATTTTGTTGCCTTCTGTCATTGTACCTTTGCTATTTTATATTACTTATTTTATATTAAATATTATATATGCATGTATTCTTTTTATTATTTCATATTAATTTAATTTCTGTTCTGGCTTCAACCGGTTCGAACCGGTTGAACCTCTGAGCGGTTGGATTAGAATAATTTCTCAACTGTTTGTCTTGTTATTTCTTTCTTCGCTTTTGATAAATTGAATACTATATATATACATCTAATATTTTTAATTGAAGAATTTATATTTTAATTCTTAGTTAATATCATTTACATTTACTTATTCATCATTTTTTTGGTGTATAATGGGAAATTATTCATCGTTTTTTTAGATTTAGATATTTTATTTATTTATAAATTTATAAATATGCTTGTCAAAATTGCATGATTTTGATAGGACGTATCTTGTCGTTGTCCCACGTGTGTTCTCTTGAAAAGGGAAAAAAGAAAAATCTGCTGTGCGTGTATGTATGATATTGTTTTCCATTCTTTGTTTATTAGTATTCACTTAATACTAGTATTTATTTTATTTATTATTAAGCATATCAATATCAAATAATAATATAAATATTTTTAATAAAATGGGTTGTCCGCAATTTTTCTTTGCCCAAATGGTGCTGAGATAGCTAAGTTAAATTGGTTGACAATGGTTAACCTTTCAATTGGAATTTATTTGCTGAATCCTAAGACGTGGCATAATAGGTTGGGAATTACAACCTAAAAATTCTATGACATTTATGTGTTCAAATGGTTTTAGTGACAGTTTTTTAGTATGAAGTTTATGGATGCTGCCATTATGGAAACTATATAGAAAGCTTTTCAAATTGCCAATCGGTAAAGCTTGGACAGCTAAGAAGATATTTAGATTGTGCACACAGATGTTCATTGATGATTTTACAAGGATGACTTGGTTTTATATCATCTATACTAATCTCGAGTTATCTCTTTTCAAGTAATTGACTTATGTGATATCTGATAATAGAATCGAGTATACTTTCATAGAATTCACAAATTCTGTGAAGATTTGTGAATTCAGCAACAGGTAACAATAAACTACATTCTAGGTCAGAATGTTGTCTACAAAAGAAAACAGAAATCTGAAGGTGCAATGTTTGATAGAGATAGTATGAATTGTTCTTTACTTCGTCAAATGACTTCTAAAAGTTATATGGTGAAACTATAATTAAGACTTGAAGTTGGCAAATGTTTGCACACCAACTGGGGAGAACTATGCCGACATATTTACACTAGTAGAGAAGCATGACACCATTAAGATACAAGTGCTGATTGCTGCTTAAAAGGGATGGCAAATGTGTCACTGGATGGGAAACCTTTGGATTGCTTGCTTAAAAAAGCTCTTTGGAGTGACTTGATGGTTTTGAAGGTTTTAGAAGAGGGGATGATGTACAAGCTAAAGAAGGCCCCTCAGTGATTACTTCTTAGAGCATGGCTTTGGGAGGAGAAAGAATGATGCTATTTTTTATATGTAAGAGAAAGTAAAGGTGAGAAGCAACTTATTGTAGCTTTGTATGTAGATGAACTGCTGGTGAAAGGAGACTTTCAATGTTGCTGATATGGTTGTAATTGGAGACGATGAAAAGAAGATTTCTCGCGCAAGAAGGCTATTGGCCTAGGAATTTGAGATTTACAATTAGAAACTAATCTTTAGTGTTACAACTCCAGTTATTCAAGGAATATTTGTATGCACTGTCATAGATCAATAGAATCATTAAAGTCTCATTCATATTATTATGGATAGACTAAACTAATATAATAATAATACAAATAATAATAATGCAAAAAAATAACAATAATATAGTTAGGGAATTCGTAACAGGAGCGGGAGACTCAGTTGATCTAAGTCGACATCAAAGTCTGATTTGTCTTCCACACACTAGACCAAATGTAACCTATTCTATAAAGTTTAGTTAGCCAATACATGCATGATCCTCGCAGTTCTCATCTAGAAGTGGTTTTTGCATTTTAAGATATTTAGAATCTGCACTTGGAAAATATTTAGTTTTCATTAAGCATGGTCACTAAATTGAAACCTTTACTGATGCTGATCGGGCTGGCTCTCCTGATCATAGGAGATTAACCTCTGGTTATTGTACCTTTGTTGGAGGAAACCTAGTTACTTGGAGAAGTAAAAGCAGAATGTGGTAGCACGTTCAAGTGCTGAAGCTGAATATAGAACCACGCATCAAGGTGCATGTGATATTATGGCTAAAGAAGTTAATGGAAGAACTGCAAATTTCTAAAGGAGAGAATTCATCCCTATTTTGTGATAACAAAGCTGCTATTAATTTTGCACAAAATCCAATTCAGCATGATCATACGAAGAATGTAGAGATTGACAGGAACTTCATAAAAGAAAAATTATCCAGGGTCTCTTCAAGCTTACTCATGCGACCACCAATAATCAACTTTGCTAATGTATTTACTAAAGGGTTCAATAGCAAACCCTTTTCATAACTTAGTTTGCAAGTTGGGCAAGTGCAACATCTATGCACCAACTTGAGGAGTATTGGCTCGTGTGATTGTATATGATTTAGATTTGATTGTGTTTGATTTAGGTGTTGAATTATGTGTTTTTTTGTTGATTTTTTTCTCTCTTCTCTTTTGTGTATAATATATGCAAATTTAACTCAGAAAAATAAGAAGAAAGATGAAGACTTTAATTCTTCACAAGAGATAGCAATACTGTCCAACATGGAAGATCCAATCATAGTGTGAAATTTCATTTCCTAAGTTGCAGAAAGAACCAAGTGATTCACCTAGTGTATTATATGTTTGAAGACGTAATTGCAGATTCCTATGGCAAGATTGAGATTTTAAGGAAATGGTTGGAGTATCACAGAAAATTCTCAAGGAGTGTTGGAGATTGAGAATATTTGGATACTCTAGTTATTATGTACGTTCTTGTTGGCAAGTCTACTAGTGGGGTTAGGTAGAAGGTAAGTTTATTTTTTGAGTGTCCAAGTAACCTAAGTATGGATTCTTCATGGATGTCATCTAGTTTTTATATTATTTATCTTGTAAAATAGAGCGCTATATATATATTATATATATATATCTCCTATTTGAGGTTGAATTTCAGAACCTGTGTGTGTTCTGGAGTTTGTTCTCTGCCCTATCTTTTCAACAATATCACTCACTACTTGTCTGATTCTGCTGCATATTAACCATGGTGAAACCAATATTTAGAACTTCGTCTCTCTTGTCCCCTGTTTCATTTAGGTTATAATGTGAAATTTTATGAAAAGAAATATGCATCTGCATCAATAAGTAAAAAGAAAAACAAGATTTTTTCTTGTGAAAAAATAATGCTATTAATGTTCATGTGTTGATTTAATTTGCATAATATTTGTGAGTTTTACATATATGTGTTTGCTGAAAATTTGAAAAGGATGGTTTTGTTAAATTCTTGTGTTTATTTGCAAATGCATATGTTTGCGCGCCCAGTTGGCATGTGTTTATTGTACTTATCTAGAATTTTATATATGATAATAGTGTTGCCCACACAGACAAATTCTATGGATTCAGCACTACATGTCTCAACATAAAATGCTGTCTACATTACACTAGTAACTTTGTCTCCTCTCTTCAGTGATTGTTTGAAGGTTTATCATCCAAGGTGTGTGGGAAAAGATGATTCATTTACAGAGACTGGAGAACGCTGGACTTGTGGTAAGACACTCATATTACTCATTGAATTAATATGACATGACATTTTGACGATTGTATTCCATTCATTGTTAAGCATGTAACAAGGATAAGTTTGGCTTTGGCATGTGTGCAGGTAATGGCAAAGCCATGTTACTATCGTAGGCTCTGTTTGTTTTGTGGAAAATGTTTTCCCATTTCTTCTAGTTTTGATTGTCTATGTGGAAAAAGAGAAGTTATACTTTAGATTTTTACAAACCATAAAATAGATTAAAAAACTCCACAAGATAATCATCTTGGTCCATTGTCACTAATCCATCAACCACTTCAATATTGGCAATGCTTACCTGATTTTTTGCTTGTTTTCTCTAATTGTCTCTTTATTAAAATCAAATGGAAAAATATGGTTGTTATAGGTTTGAACTGTTCTCATAATCTTGTTCATTGGGGGAAAATAAATTTTTCCAGACATTATTCCAAATGCCAAAAAAAATAATATTTTGCATATTTTAATTGTTACAAATAAAGACTGTAAAATAATTTGTTTTCTCAAATAGAGGACATAATTCCATAGGAAGTCATTTTCAGTGAAAGAATGGAGCCTTAATTTATTTTCTTGTTCCTCAGCTACTTTTCATGGTTGAATATTATAGGAAATCTTTTTGCAACTAATTTTTATAGGAGAATATTTTCAGCAAACTTATGTGCCATTGTCCTTATAATTGATATACTTAATTAATTTCAGATCGGCATTCTTGTCTAATATGCCATAAATCCCCAAAGTTCTATTGCTACTGCTGTCCTAATGCTGTATGTGGACATTGCACCGGTGCTGCTGAGTTTGCACCTGTTAGAGGGAAGAAAGGACTATGTACCGAGTGTTTAGAGCTTGTGTTGTTTGTAGAAGAAAAAGAAGATTTGAATGCTGATGGGGTATGTAAGTTATCCTGTAAGTGCTATAGACATATCTGAATTCTTGAAGGCTTCATATTTTTAAATTAGCAAAATGGAGTTGCTTGTTGAATACTGCTTTTCTCAGGCTACATGTTGCCTTTCAGAAATGCCAAACGTAGTACTTGTATATAACTAGTAGCAGCTGATGGCTTATGTTTGGGTAATCTGTAGAGAATATGGTTTTTGTCAATGCCAATAAATGATGATAAAGAAACAGAAAGAATTATATTTAAGATTGAACAACTCAGCTTTTCGTTCTGTCAGTGGAGCATTTATGTTATTCAGATCTAAAAGATTGTGAAACACAAACATGATTCATTGAACTTCAGCAATACATAGATGTTTAGTTAATGAGAGAGAGAGAGAGAGAGAGAGAGAGAGAAGAAGGAAATGGATTTCTTATCTTGTAGCATATACTACTTCCAAATTCAATTATACATATTATAGCAATATTGTTGGGTTGCACTGTAAATTGATCTTCTGATCTTTTGGAGGGAAAGCAATGTATTATGGCCAGTAACATACATTTCTCATCTCTGCTCTTCTCTACCATCTTTGTTTTCAAGTATATTATTACTCACAACTTTTCTAAAACTTTGTTGAAAAGCAATTATTCTAGATACCATTAAATTGTTTAAAAATTAGTTTTATAAGCTTTAGTTATCCTTGTGATATTTTTCAATACTTGATGAAATTTTCTCACTAGGAAAATAGCTTGAGGCTTTGTCATCTATTAGTAACATATACCAGTAATTTACTTTTGCTAAATTATTATTGACAAAGTTCAGACCAGCTAACAAAAGGCAAAAGAGGAAATTTATGATAAGTGGCTAGTCTAATTCTAAATCTAAAGCTGAATAAATTCAAATAGGGACATCAGATTTTGAACTAAGAGTTCTAGAATATTGATATACTCTCTTCTTTTTCTTGATGAAGTTTCTTTTTCTTTGCTTGGTGATTGTTTCTTTTTCACTGAAGAATTGTTAATTTGCAGGGCAAGATAGATTTAAGAGACCGAAACACATATGAATGCCTGTTCTTGGAATATTGGGACATCATAAAAGAAGATGAAGGTTTGAGTTTGGATGATGTCTATTCCGCAGATGCCAGGTTGAAGAAGGGTCAATCTTCCAAGTACAGCTTCAAATCAAATACATTTGGCAAAGGCAAAAAAGACATAGTACTGATAAACTCTGATAGCGATCTGGGTGATGCTGAAGATTTGGAACAACTGGAAAAGGGAAGGGGTCCAAGGCATTGGAATTTATGGGGTGGGGATCAGAGCCTCTATTGAGTTTCTTAGATATCTTGGTAAGATACAACAAAAGAGTTATCACAGTATGATGTTCATTCAATCATCTGTGAATACATTAAAGAAAAAGGACTTTTAGATCCAAGTAAAAGGAAGAGGATCCTTTGTGATGACAAGCTTTATTCAGTTTTTAGGAGGAAATCTATGAACAAGAATAAATTATATAATCTTCTGGAAGTCCACTTTGTTGAGAACTTAGTTTCATCAGATGAGGATGAAAAATGGGATGAAGTTGAAAGCTTTTCCCGTGAAAAGAATGAAAAAACCTTGCAAATTCACAAGAAACAGAGAACTGAGAGCTCTGGTAAAAATTTAAAGAGATGGAAGCAGATCCAAGGGTCCAAGAAAGCTGTTTTGCATCTATTATTTCTGATAATATCAAACTTGTCTACCTAAGAAGGAGCTTAGTGGAGGAGCTGTTAAAGGATCCTGAAAGCTTTGGGAGCAAGGTAGTGGGAAGTTTTGTGAGAGTAAAGAATGATCCAAGAGACTGCATGCAGAGAAATTCTCACCAGCTTTTGCAAGTAACAGGTAATTTAGCTGTAATTAGGCATTCCTGTCTACTAGAGCATTTAATTATCACTATAAGACTTGGGTGGTGGCTTATATTTTTCTTTGAATTGTTTGGATTCATTCTATTGTTATATTTGCTTCTCAGGAATAAAGCACACCTCAAAAACTGATAAAACCAATAGTGAAATTGTTCTAAGACTTTCCACTATTCCAAAAGATGTTCAAGTTTCCATGCTATCAGATTTTGACTTTTCCGAGGTAATTAAACTCTTCCTGCTCTAAGGATGACAAACTCATTGTTATCAGATGCTCCATGATGCATTACAATAACACTAAACTTTCTTTTAGCTGGAATGCTTGTTAAATGCTGTCTTATGCTTATGCACCAAGCAGTACTATAAGTTGACTTGTACGCTGTTTAACAGTTAAGATGATGTGTTAACCTTTGCAGGTGCTTTTTTTTTTTTTTTTTTTTTTCCAGCACCTCTTACATGGTATTTCTTTTGTCTTTTGGCGGATGAAAAGTGTGAGCTGCTGGGATTTGAGCCCAGGTCTCTACATCCATAATGCAGAATTCTAACAACTAAACTACAGCCACCCTATCACGCAGTCTGTAACATGTTGAGGCTTCCAATAAGACTCGCTGTTTGCTGGATTTCAGTATTGCAATGTCAAGTCACATGGCTGGTGCTATAAATCCTTTTGAAGCCAAAAATAAAAAAATAAAAAAATAAAAAAAATGTAAAAACTGTAACAGCTGTAATGGTTGTGCATCGTCCAAGAAAAATAACAATTGAAAACACTTTGCTAAATTGATGGTCTATATTTCTGTTTTGGTCATTAGTAGCCTAATTAACATGATATCTGAGTAATTACAGGGAAAGTATATGTATTCCGACTGAATCACCACTTAATCCTAGATCAATCTTGCAACAGAGTAAAAAATTACTGGGAATTGCTGTTATTGCATATGAAAAATGTTGACTTCCTGCTAACATCATGCTTATGTCAGCAACTAGCTACAATACTTGGGCTACAATTAGGTTTTAACATTTTTTAGAATTTATGGATTTGATGGAAGGATTCATTTTCAGAAAATGTTGTCCTGATTTGTAATTGTAAGTAAATCTATAGACTTGTAATATGTCCTTCAGTATTTTATGAAGCTAATTTGCAAACTGAGTTATCTTAAACATGGTTTTAACAAATTCATTTCTCAATAGTTACCCGATTTTACCATGCTCAGTCCTATAACAAATCAAGTGATCATGTCAATGCTAATGCAACCTGTCATTTGCACTCATCATTTTTAAATCATATTCTACAACCCTTATGTGTTGAAAATTTCTTTCTTATTACGTTTCAACTTTTCTGTTAGTCTGTTTTTAGTTATTAGATGTTGCTTAAGTTTCATTTCGTAGCGTGAATTGAGTCCATCCATAAGTCCTTTTTATTTTATTTTATTTTTTTAAAATCCCGTGCTATTATTTGCAGGAAGAGATTGATGATTTGAGACAAATAGTGGAAATGGGCTTACTCAAAAAGCCTACTGCTGTAAGTATCTGTGAATTAATAATTGATTTATATAGATTGAGAGGACAAGTAGACAGTCAAATTCAAGATATATACACAACTTCGTTTGCAAAACGTTGATTAATTTTAAGCATCGATTCTATCACCAAGCATTGCTATTTTTATCTAATGCTTGAGGATTGATCTAAGTCAATTCTACTGAAAACTGAAAGCTAAAATTGAACTCAAACTCAATTGAGTTATATTTTTCACACATGGAGCTTGATGGTATGCTTGAGATGCTTGAATTTGAATTTTTGACTCCTTGTTATGGGAAACCCTAAATTATTTGGTTTAAACTTGAGTAAACTTTTTGTTAACTCAAGCTCTAAGTCAAATGATTTCTTTTCAAGTAGCTTAAATTATACATGTAATATGTCATTATTTAAACAATACCTTCAAATTGAATACTGGAGAAAAGCAAACCTATGAAAGAGGGAAAAGAAAAGAATCAGAATTGGCTTTGATATTATCTAGTTTTATCTCTTTCTTTTGGTTGTTGGCAAAGAATTTTGAAATAGTTTTCATGGAGGCCTTAGTACTTCATGTCAGGGGAATAACTCTTTTAGTCAAATAGAAAAGTTATAAGATATAGTCTAGCCCAAAGAATATTTTTTCAATCAATCCAATGCCTACTATACAAGCTTTTCTTGCTTCCTAACTAGAGAAAAAAGTTTAATTGGATAGAAGAGGATGGTTACATGGAGTATGATATGTAAGTATAACTACTTTCATCATGTACCAACTTTTGTACCCTTTTATTTACCAATATGAATAAAGATTTGGTTTACTCCATAAAATAACATGAACATTTTTGTTTGATAGATGGAGCTTGAACAGAAGGCTAAATGTTTGCATGAGCATATAACCAAAGATGTAAGTGTCATTTACTTATGCTAGCTTTGTTTGAAAATGTTAATTGTTTTCTGTAGTGTTTTTTTTCACTTCTTTAAGACAGCAGAACATAGTTATTGCAACTAGCCTAGACATCAACCTAGCGTAGGACTGGTCATTGATCCAACTGAAGGATAATACAACAACAACCAAGCCTTAGTTTCAAACTAGTTGGGTTTGAATCTTTTATTTCAAGTATACGCTTTGATCAAATTAATATCAATGCGAAGCAAAGTATAGGTTGGAAAATTTTTGAAATATTTTTTGTACAAAAAAAAAAAATATTTTTTTGAAGGGGAATTTTAAAATCATTTGATATGTTAATAAATAGGACAAAGGTAAAATCGGTAACATTAACTAACTAGGGTTTGCTACACAAATCATTTTTACCTCCATTCTGTTCTGTTTATAGCTACATCCTAATATCCAAAGACTAGCAAAGTGGAAAGGATTGTTTACATGGTAAAAAGATCTCATTATTGCTTTTGGTTCCTTTGGAGCCACAAGTCATGGTTTCTTTGTATTTGCCTCCGTTGGTAATGGCAGCCCTAGCAGCCTTATGGTAATAAATATATCAAGACATGAAATGGTAGAAGAGATGAATGGGCCCATAAATTTTTTTTTTTTGTTACAAAATTGAAACCGAGGACCTATAAAGTGAACTAACAATAATTTGAAGAACAATGAGTGAAATTAATCATTTTTAAAGGTTAAAAATTTAGATAATAAGGGGAGCTCTTTTAAGAACAATGTTAGAGATGCAATTACGGCAGGTTGCAGTTTAGTCTTCCCATGTAGTAGCTTTCCATTTTATTTTTGGTAGGAGATCAACTATTTAGTAGTCTTCTTAGTTAGTAGTTTCCTATTTCTCTTTTTGGTAGGAGATCTCCTATTTAATAAATTTCCTATTGAGTTGTCTTTCTATTTACTAGTCTTACCATTTAGTAGTTTCCTATTTTATTTATAGTAGGAGATCTCATTCTAGTAGAATTATTTTAATAAGTACTTGTACTCCTCTATAAATTGGAGGCTTTAATCATGAAATAAAATAAGCAAAATTATTTTCAACTAAATTGAGATCTAGACTCTCTAATGAGTCTAAGTTTAGAGCTCCTTTTTAATGATCTTGCAATTTTTAGCAACAATAGGTCGAGGAAAGATTCGTGGTAAAACAAAAGTTTTACCTTTTGAATCATATTTATATTAACAGGCTTGTGACGAGATCCTGGTTGAGTGAACATAACAACTTGATATCAGAGCCAAACGTCATAGGAGATTCAACCAGTGAGATCAAAGCTCTTTTACAAGAACTATAGGCACATAATGAAGCTCGAATGCTCCAAGTTGAATCTCGACATGAAACCCCGCTGTAGAATCTAACTCGGCAAGTGCAGGAACTTCTTAGCGGATCAACCAGAAATTGAAATAAGGGAATCGAGGTGACAAGTAGCAAGTCAACTCTACAAAACAAAAATGGTGGAGTTGCGGAAGGGTTCGAGGCGTGTGCTGCTACTGTGACAATTCCGCAATACACCAAATTGGATTTCCCTACATATAATCGGTTTGATGATGCATTAAGCTGGCTTCACTGGTGTGAACAATTTTTTCTTAATCAAAAAATGCAAGAGGTTGATAAGGTGGGCTAGCAGAATTCCATATGGTTGGGGAAGCACAACTATGGTATTATAGATTGGAGCAAGAAGAACATGGAATCTCGTGGGATGTTTTCAAACACTATTGCAATCTTTGTGTTGGTCCACCCATGAAGGGTAATCCTTTAGGTGAATTAGTCAATTTAAAACAAACAAGTTTTGTGGAGTACCAAAGGCAATTCCTGGTGCTCTTAGCAAGGGCTACAACAGTCAAGGATGACCAACAAGTCAATCTTTTTACGCCAGATTATCGGAAACCATAAGGTCGGATATCGAAATGCATAATCCACCTAATTTGGTTATTGCGATGAACTGGCGAGAGCTTTTGAAAGGAAACAACAATTGGAGCAAGTTGGAAATACAAGAATGGGTGCTTCAATATTTGCAAGCCAAAGATTCTCACCTTCAATAGCTCATTCTACCAATAACATTGGAGAAGCATTGACAACAAGGACAACATTGGTAGTGTTTCCACTCCTTTTGTGAAGCGACTAAACCGGGTCGAAATGGCTGAAAGACGGACCAAAGTGTTGTGCTATATTTGTGACGAACCATATTCAATTGGTCATTAGTGTAAAAAATTATTTTGGATAGAAATATTAGATTTGGATGCAGATTCCCACGCATTTATGGGCCAGCAACATACTCAACTTGGGAGCAGTTCTCAAGCTTGAGGACCAGCTCTTCCTCCGGGAGGGGAGTAACGTTAGAGATGCAATTACGGCAAGTTGCAGTTTAGTCTTCCTATTTAGGAGTTTCCCATTTTACTTTTGGTGGGAGATCAACTATTTAGTTGTCTTCTTAGTTAGTAGTTTCATATTTCTCTTTTTGGTAGGAGATTTCCTATTTAATAATTTTCCTATTTAGTTGTCTTTCTATTTATTAGTCTTGCCATTTACTAGTTTCCTATTTTATTTATGGTAGAAGATCTTATTCTAGTAGAATTACTTTAGTAAGTACTTGTACTCTATAAATTTGAGGCTTTAATCATGAAATGAAATAAGCAGAATTATTTTCAACTAAATTGAGATATAGATCTCTCTATCGAGTCTAAGGCTAGAGCCCCCTTTTAATGAGCTTGCAATTGTTAGCAACAATACGTCGAGGAAAGAATCGTGGTAAAACAAAAGTTTGACCTTTTGAATCAGATTTTATTGTTAGCAGGCCAGTGACAAGATCCTGGTTGCGTGAACATAACAACCAACATATACTTCTCTTAGTAAAGCAACTCATTCAATTTGTCCCCTGTAAGCACCAACTTCAGCTTGTAATCTTTGAATCCACATAGTGCTCTTTATCTAGTACGAACAATGATGAGCTTCCTTAAATTCAAATCTTCAAGCAATCCTTCAAATGACAATGAAGACATTGCTCAAATTTGTTTTAAGCATTTCTTTTTTTTTTTTTTTGGTTCATTTTAACATGGGAAAACTGAAGAGGGGAAGTCTCTGTTATCACAAAATAAGCAGCAATTTAAAGAAAAACCAGCGCAAAATCTTGTTCAAATTCACTTCGATACCAGTTTACGTAGAATCTAGAAAGAAATTGGTATTTAAATGGTTGTTACCAGTACCCATGTAGTAGGAGAAACAACAGAAAGACTAAACATAGAGAAAAAATTAGGCACTAAGCCTTTCAAATTAATTTCTTATTATTCCATCATCAAAATTTTGAAAAATAACAGGTTATTTAGGTATTTATAGATTCTAGAGATCTAGTTAATACTACTCCTAACTAAGAAATTAACAAAGAAAGTATTAAACTCCCAAAAGAAAATATAAGAAAGCAAGATATTTGACATACTAAGTTTTGAAGGTAGGAGAAGCTTGAGGGCGCAGTATTAGTGTGGCTAGTGACCATGGATCTAATAGTTTAGCAACATTGTAACAATTTGCAACAGTGAGATGACACTGCGAAAAGGTTGTTCTTTTCTGTTATTTTTTAATTTTCCACTGTAGCGGGCTGGTTTCTTTTTTCCAATAGGCTACCTTTTTTTTTTTTTTTTTTTTTTTAAAGTGGCAGTGGGATAAGTTTTCTTTTCCTTTGGTTGGGAAATGAAAGATGGCATTAAATGTAAATTAGACATATAAAACATATAAAAGTCCTAGCCTTGTTCAGCAAGTTACTCGGTCTTTTTCTTTTGTATTTTTTTGAATATCTATTATCTGTTTAAAATTTATTTGTCTGCTAGCTAGTGCTTTAATGCATCAATATGTTGGTATCAGAGATTTGCATATTGGGAGTGAGGGCCCAGCCATGAGAGTGAGTTTTTTGCATTGTTTTCGAATGTGAATAGTGTGAAAAAAACTTATTTTCCAAATATTATGACTTTGTTGAGGAAAACTTTATGATTGGTCCCCATATAAAGAGCAGTGTCTCAATGCACAAGGCTTTCCATGTTGCACTATTTACTTATTTGTTTTTTTCAGCCTTAAGATATCGTTTTCAGCTGTTGTTGCATTTGGTAGACAAGCTATTATATTACTTTTCTTCTCTCTTTCCCTTTTCATTATTTGGAAGATTTTGTTGCAGTGGATTGAGAAAGAACTGGTCAGATTACAGAAGCGCATTGATTTTGCTAACGAAAAGGGATGGAGGAGAGAATATCCTTTCATGGTGTAAGTAGCATGTGGTTAATTCTAGAAACATTTGCATAATATGCTCACAAATTCTCTTCAACCTATGAAAATCAAAAGGGCTTAGCTAATAGGCACATATATCCCAAACTTTGAGAGTTTTTTGTTGTTGTACCATATTTTTATTTTTTGACAATTCTACTCTAATTGAAAATTTAGTTGCAACTATAACTTACATACAAGTTATTTTTTAAAAAAAGTAGTATAATACTTCAATAATATTTTGTTATTAATTCAAATTAAAAATAATTTTTAACCTCCTTTCTCCTTTTTTTTTTTTTTAAAAAAAAAAATGTTTAGCTAATAGGCTTAGTTGTTGGTATTATTTCCTTTTTTTAATAATTAAGAATGGTTATCCAAAACAAAAGATTAGATACAATTGCAAAAGGCACCAAAGTTTGGGTATAATTGTCTATCAGGCCAAGCAAAAGAGAAACAAGGCAAAGAATGAAAATTACATCAATCCCCTAGAGATTATGCACTCATTGATTTTGAAAGGAATTGACCCATTGGAACTCAATTGCTTTACTCTCTTACCCTTCTATTACTTTGTAAGTAAATCATTTATAGAAAAGGGTGACAAGCTAAATAATGCATTAATAATCTTTGGGCAGTCACCTTGCAGAAAATATAAATTTAAACATTTGAGAGATTTAGCATTTCATTTTATCTTGAAAAGCTGTTCCAATTTCACACGAAATTGACATTTGTATCATCTATACCTCAATTAGTAACTTTGGTAGCAATTACACCCTGAAAGCAAATTAGGGTTAAAGTTTATAATTAAAAATAATAAATGGTGGCCCTTCTGCCAAATTTTCCATTTTTGCCCTCTTCTCCTTGAAACTCTCTTTCCTGTTTCTCAATTTGAAAAACTAGTAGAAGTAGAATCATCAAAGCTAACAAGTTGTGGGAATATGTCAAAAATATTTGCACACCAAGATACTCTTAAGAATAATTGCAAAAGAAGCACCAAAACACAAAGTGAATTAATCAAAAAGAAAAAAAAAAATTGTAAACAAAAGATTTGAATTGAAAATAAACTTGAAAACTAATTGAGAGAGATTTCACAGTTAATTAATCAGCGAGAAAAAAACAGTACTGTAATCATGAGGTTTTAATTAATCAAAAAGAAAACCAATTGAAAACCACAATATCGAAGAAAAATAGTTGCTGAAATCTGCTTGAATAAGAAGGATTGTTTGTATGTTTATTGATCTTCATTTTTCTGTTTTTCTTTTTCTGCAAAGAATGAAAAAAGAAATTCTAAGTTGCTTTGATGATTAAATTGAAAACTAATATACAAAAGATTATTTAATTTAAGTCGAAAAAATTATTAACCAGAGAACTGAATTAGGAAGTCAACATGAGAGAATTAAATACTACAAAAACCTATTAAGAAAAACATGGAGATTTCAAAATGAAATCAAAAACTAATGGAAGAGGAATTGAGAATTTAAGGAGAAAACAACCAATGGGCTTGGTAACTTTCCATAGTTTTCTAGAGTTAAAAAACTTAGGTTAGTCATTTGGCTGAACCACTTGTATCCCGACTCATCGACCCATCTATTATGGTCTTGAATGTCTTCCTTTAGCCAAAAACTTGTCTGTTGTTAATCATCAAATATTGTCGTTAGTCTGCTCATTCATGCACTTCCTGATCCAATCTATCAATTATAAATCAAGCATGTGAAGAAATCACTATAAATATATATATTCTTCATAAATAATTCATTGGCATACACGGTTGTATCTTTACGTGGTGATTCATTCATTTCAATGAATAGTTGTGAACCTTGACCTGTTTGCATTAAACGTTGCATGAATATTTAGAACAACTAGAACTGCTCAAGAAACCGTCTGAGCAGGAAAGATTAATGAAACAGCCGCCAAAGGTGATTGCAGAGCTTATCCAGCTAAGAACTGTTTCTGTAGATTTGTCAGGTCATTCTCCAAAAGAAGACGATTGATCATCAGTGATCCTTGTGGGGACACATAAACAAGCTCTCAAAATCTTAAAATGAGAGAACTTTTTGTAGTACAAAATGGGGAATGCTGTGCTTATCCGGCTGAAAACTGTTTCTGCAGACTTTGATCATTCTCCAAAAGAAGATGATTGATATCGGTTGATCCTTTTTGGGGACTCTTAAATCTCGAGTGCTTGGAATCTTTAAGATGATGGAACTTTTGGTAGTGACAAATGGGTGAAGATTGGGAATCCAACTGCTTAAGTTCTTACTGCATTTTTAACCTTTAGTGTAAACGTATGCAAGAGGTTTTTCTTTTGCACATGTTTGGAAGAAATTTTATTTTTATGTCAAAAATAGCGTGTTATTCCCAAGTTTGACTAGGCACAGTTACAACAGAGAAATGTTGATACCATTCTCTCCTATTAGATAGAAATAGGAGGGTGATGTTTCTATTCTGGAGGATCAATTAGTATCTGAACTTTGTACATTTAACCCTCTCAGTTTCTCAAACTTTATTTTTTATTAATTTAATTACAAGTGTCTAAACTAATAAAATCATTTTATAATTTGGTGTATTTGGCCAGAATTTCTTACTGACATCAAAATGAACTATTTTATATCATTTTTTCTTTCACTCTATTCACTTGTGATTGTACATTTCTCTCTTCTTTGCATTTTTTCTTATTTTTATTTATTTGATTCTGGAAAAAAAGTTTATTTAACTTTTTAGATTTATTTTTAAAAATAAGTGAAAAGACTGAAAAGTTACAAAATTTTAAGAAATAAATGACTATTTAGATTATTGAGTAAAATTGTCTATTTAATTTTCAGCAAAAAAATCTAATCAAATAACCTTGATTGAAAAGAATTTGCTTATCACTCGGTTGATAAAAAATAAAATAAAAAATTATTTTTTAAGGAAATTTTTCATATGATTGATTGCACTGATTTTCTTACATAGCTCCAAAACTCATTTCTACTAAGGAATATAATTATATGTTAATAATTCTTGGTTTGATATTTGGTATACATATTGTATCGGATAATAATGCAAATTAAAGGAATTGCATGTTTTATCATTTGTCTTGCATTACATGCATATTCACACAATTGAAATTAATATGATTATAAATGAGAATTTTACAAATTCAAATGCTTTTATAGTTTGGTATGATCCATAGGTTCATCCTAGATCAACAGTGACACGAAAAATTATGAATCCTCTTATAGACATTTGATGAACCAAAACATAATTCAATGTAATGAATTGATTATTAGGTCATCTCCAAGCAAAGTTCAAGTTGAATCTTTTACATTTCTAGAACATATACAAAGAGATAGTTATAGGCCAACTCATCAACCATATGGACAATTTAGATATTTTATGGTTTTGATAAATGTATCTACAAGATGATCATAACATGTTATTGACTCAAATTTTGGCATTTACGAGATTGTTTGCTCAAATAATTCGATTAAGAGCATATTTTTCAGATTATGCCTTTAATAATTATTGCATGTCAAGTGGAATAGTCGTTGAGCATCCTGTTACTCATGTTTCACAAAGAATGGTATGGTAAGATCATTTATTGCAATTTATTGCGAGGTACCAATTTGAAGACATGCTATTATACATGCAATATCACTTATTTATATTAGGCCAACAAATTATCATAAATTTTCCTCTTAATAATTCTTTTTGGTGTAAAGGTATGTTCCAAATGCTCCACTATAAAGCACAGTGAATACTCAAACGAGGTTAAGAATATATGCCGGATATAAAGTTTCATCTATAATTAAATATTTAAAACTTATAACTATATTTGTCAATTGTCATTTTGATAAATCAGTTTTTCCAATATTGGGGGAGAATACAATGTAGTTAGGAAAAAAAGTTATAATTGTCATATGTAGATTATCAGGTTGTTCAAATTGTAAATACAGAAAATAATTCATTTGCAAAAAGTTAGAAATCAAATTTTCAGATGTATTTACTGATCTAAAAGAGTACTAAATGGTTCTTTTATAGAGAGCAACCAAAAACGCCCATGTGCAGGGGCATTGTTAACATCGGTCCAGACTCAAGCCTAGATCTAGGCCCAATTGTGGACCAGGAGCAGTCAACCAACTTTCAGAAAGGCCTCTTGGGCCTTGACAATAAAAAGCCCGAGTTGAACATATTGCATCCATTTTGTACATATAGCTCAGATTGTGAATATTCTAAAATCTTTACTTAACATGCACTCAAGAAATTTGTATAAACAAGGTAAACGCTATTGTAATAGACATGTTTCTCTTATACATCATATTCGTAAGGTAATTCTCCTCTTAACTTATTAACTCATCAAATATGTGAAAATTCTTATGATCGAGAGGATTCGAACTCAAACCTTCTACTCTTACATTATTAAAAAGATCAATTAGACAATACCTAATTGACATCACCAACAATTATTTTGTTGAACATCGTAAGTCTATATCAATTGCAAAATTCCATTTGTTAATGGTAATGGCTTTATATATAACCAAGTCATCAGTCATGAAAAAGCCCAACCTTCGTGATTATCCAACAATAGAAATATAAGATTAACCAAATGTATGAAATTCATGTGCGACTTGTTTGCACAGCTAAGGGAAGCAAGTTCCTGTCCACATGATCTATTGACACGAACCAAACTTTGAATTGCAGATTTTTACTTTCAAATAGCAAAATAGAAAAAAGATAAAAATTTTAAATTGATGACATCTCTTTTGAAAAACTCAAGGTTTTTACGTAAATAGACTTTAGTAAATAAAATATTGTATGGATATCGTAGCACTCTCTACAAACCAATCTAAGCTATAGAAAGCAGACAGTCAGAGATAAACCAGCAAACAAACAGCATCTATTTTTCTGTAGACAATTGTTTCACAATCAAGCAGATGTATGAAGTAGAACTAACACTACCCTTTGCATTGTGGATCATAAGATCTGGGCCGTTCAAAATGATACTGTGTGGTGCAGTGTGACATTTGATAGTGCAGCAATATTATGTATACATCTCCTTCACACACTGCAATTTATCTAACCACTTCAACTCTGTCAATCACATCCAAAGCTTTCTCCTTGTCAATACCAAACCCACAATTGGTACTACAGAAGGAGGCCATTTAACGATGACGGGGTCCTTGCTTTCATTTTTAGGGAAATAGTTGCTGCTCTTACTAAGTCTATCATGTTTTCTCAACCCTGTCTTCCCAGACTCGAAGTCCTGACTCTTACTAATTCCTCGTGTCCGTTTTTTCTTACTTACAACCTTTAACATTAAGTGGTCTTCAATAGTTAATGAAGGAACATTTGGTGACTCATGCTTTGGTTGCTCATTCAACTTTTCAAGCGGCATGCAAATTGTAGACTTGATAGGCAACTTCTTGCCATCACCACCAGCACCAAAATTGGATTTGTTGATCAGATGGTTCAGCCACAGTACAAGTTCTAGAATATGGGCTTCTGTTGTCTCCTTGTCTGCATGGTGGAGTGTTTCAATCCGAATTATATCACCTGGCCCAGCAGCAGGTTTCCGATTAACCTCAGACCTGTAATGTACAAAACCCATATTTTCTCTCACACCGACATCCTCCCACTTGCCAAAAATTTATTTTTTAATATCTAAACAAAAATGAGATTTTTTCAGAAAATTGGTAGGTAAAATAAAAATATGGAATTTACTTACCCAGTATTTGCCCATTCCCCAACCCAACCAAAACCATGATGTGCTCTGTTTCAAACCAGTTGCAATAAAAAAACAATAAAAATCCTGATTAAGCAGAGACAAAAGCAACAAAATTAAGAATATAGGCAGAGAAAATAATTTATGTTTCTTACTTAGCTGTATTCGTGGACATAGGGACAAGCCACTGCAAAGTCTTTTCCATCTCATCTTTGATTTCTGTAATTGTGAGCTGCAGAAGAAAAAACAACCAAAGTAATAAAAGATGAAATATAGATAGCTGAGACTCATTAAAGAATGCCTTGCATGAAATGAAGGAGGCAATAGCAACTTAAATTCTCTTTTTCTTACTTCTTGGATGGAAATATATTGCTCTTTCAATATGTATACCTATATATATATATATATATATATATATATATATAAAGATTTATTATCAAACTATATATACCTCCTCCTTAACCTGAAAAGATTGTATTTTGGAACGTAGAGCAGATTTTATACTGGGTGGCAAGTTCTGGTACAATGAATCCCTTGTATTTGGAAGCATAGAACTTGATCGAGCCGCCTGAGAGAATGGAAGTGTTACATAGTGATTAAGGCAAAAGGCGCACTAATGCTCAAAGGGCTGTTGGGGCCTAAGCAATAGCCTCCGGGCGAAAGCACATCAGAGCAAGGTGAGGCGCAAAAATGGAAAAAGAAAATTATAACACATGTATCAGAAAATTATATTTAAAGATATCAGGAAAAAAAAGAATAAAATCAGAAAAACATGAAAAACACACATAAATCAGGAAAAAGAAAATAGCAACATAACAATTTATATTTTAAGGTATTGGAGATAGAAATGAGTACTAGATGCAGGAGTGGAGGCTGGATTAGGAATGGCAATGAGTTGGGTACCCTTTGAAAATTATCCTACCTGTTTCCATACCCATTTAAATATAAGATACCAAAGCCTATTTAAACACTTGCAATACCCAGCATTACCCATGCCATTCAACATTACCATACATAACCCAAACCCGTATACATACCTGTTTAGTATAAAAAAATGCCATTATTAGGAATAGTACTAGTTATTAAACAAGCTATAATTATAATATTAAGTATAATTAGAAAGGTTATAATTAATACTATTAGAATTAGGTATTATAGTAGGCATAATTATCAAATTATTAGGCATTATACTATGAGATATTTTAATACTATACGTAATTATAATGCTCATAGGAAATACTAATTAATTGAAAAGGCTATAATTATAATAATATCATTAGAATATTAGTCTATTTAAATTATTCAGTATGATTATAATACTATTTACAATTAGAAACTCTATGATTATAATACCATTAGAATACTAGTTATTAATACTAGTGATAATTACTAGTACACTTATTTCTAATAGATCTAATATATGCATACACATGTATATTTATAGGTATAAATATAAATCATATTTTTTTTGACAAAATGAATCATATATTTTTATGTAAATAAAATTCTTATTTTGTGTAAGTCAATATATTTAATTTTTTTCAAAAAAAAAAGTCAATATATAATTAATAACTAATTATTATATTTTGAATTACATGATTAACTACATGAAATTTACCTAAACTATTATATATAAGGAATTAAAAAATTACTTAATTTAGAAATATTATTTTATCACTATGCAAAAATATTTATCTTTCATCTATTATAAATATAAGTAGAATTGAAGTAGCTCAATGGTAAGTTTTTTTCATGTCTCTTAAAAGTCATGGGTATGTTCATTAAAATTAATGGGTTATGTGGTTACAAGCACCCAAGTCCCTAAACCCAAACCCCATATATCATGGGTATGTTCATTAAAATTAATGGGTTATGTGGTTACAAGCACCCAAGTCCCTAAACCCAAACCCCATATATCAATACCAAACCTGTAATACCTGTGGTTGGTTTGGGTTACGTACCTGAAAAAATTCAATCCATTGCTATCCCTAGGCTGGATCGCAAAGCACATTGGTTTTGTATTGCATTCTATTCCTTTTATTTATTTATTTATATAAACTATGCTAATTGGACAGCTTTCTATTGAAAGAAAAACCTAGGTGGCTTGTTTAAGAAAAAGGTGTGCCATTCTTGCGCTAAAGGCGTGTGCTCTATCTAGAGGCTATCGCCCAAGTGAGTTTGCCTGCCTGAAGACAATTGAGGCATAAGCCCTTGAGCTTTAAGTAAGGCACGCCTAATAACAATGTTTCAATAGAATCCTTTGTTCAGAAATGTCAGAGAACGTGTGTATAGAGAGCCTTGCTACGAGCAAAAAATATATAAACATGGCAAGGCAAATTGCAACTGGTGAATCAAAGAACCTTGTGCACCATTAACTCTGCCACTGAAAATCTTTTTATGGTCTCTTGCTGACTCCATGATGAGAGTTCTAAATGGATACAAGCCCTCATACATAATAAAAATTTATCATACCTTGTAGTTAACATGGAGCAAATAGATGACCAGCTAACATAATTTCAAGTAATTGTTTGTAACAAAGAATTATATAATGCAAGAGGTTACTGTACTGGAAACAAAAAATATTTGATTTGGACATTGCATGTTTTCGCTCTCATCTCCAGTTGCAGTGCTTACACCAACACTCCTTGGCCATAGGCTATACCAGAAAATTGATAGATTTAGGGCTTACTATTCTAGCATAATTCTTTATGTCTGGTTAGAGCCAACAATGTTATCTTCATTAAGAGACTTAGGCAGGGGCCATTCTATTGTGAAATAGTAAAGAATATTGGTGGCCAGCCATAACATCCATGTGTTGTTTTTGCCATAGACAAGTGCATTTAAGTTTTGTGAGTTATCTCTTTGTAACTACATCAAAACACTAATTCATCTTTATTCTTTCCATCATAGGAAACATAGGTGATTATTTAAGTTCGAAAACAATAGAACTTGTTTATGCTTGCACGGCAGAAACTTATTGGTGCAAAATAGTTCCTCTCTTTCTCGCAGTTTTTCTTGTCCACCCATATGGATTGCTCTTAAATTGATACAAGAGGAACTTATAAATCCTCTACGTAAATGTCAGATTATGTATCAATACAGCCAACACCATGTACCACAATGCAGGATTATGAAAATGAAATAGGTGAAAATGCAGAATGAGATATAGTAACAGTTAAAAGATAAGGCACACTCACAAGAGAATCAATTTGCATAACTACATTTGCATAATGCAAAGAAAGTCCAGCAGGTCCCAATCTCTGGTGATTGTTCATAGATGCTTTGATTGATACATCACTATCTGCAGGTTATAAATTTAAGTATTAATAGAACTATTTTAGTCAATGAACATCAAGTTGCAAAGAAACACCTTAGAGGTCAAGAACTGAAAGCACGTATTCATAGAAGACCATTCTTCTTCCTTGTAGTTTATTTTTCACTCCACAAGATTTGAACCCCTCCTAAAGTCTCCATGTTTTTTCAGTTCATGAGCCGCTTGGTTCATTTACAGGCGCACCGACGACCATTGTGGTTGACAATGATTGATGTTGGTTTTTTGTGACCAACAATGGTGACTATCAATGATCAGTTATTTGATGGGTGGTGTTTATGTACTTTTCTTTTGTGATAATAAGTTTGCCAAAATTCACAAGTCAGAAGGAACATTTATGGAAGTATATGTTTTAAATAGTGAAAACCAACGACACATTTATGGAAGTATCTTTTCTTAGCAAAATTTTCCTTTCAACATAAGAAAAGGAAAGTAAGGTGAATGCTAATGTTTGCAACAAAAAAATTTGGGAAAAATAGCTTAATGACAAAAAGACCCAAATATCTATGCTAATTTCAAATCTAGCCTAAACTTAAAAAATTAGTTTCAATTGTATCCAACAAGTCAAAGTTAAAGAAAAATATTTTCTTCTTTGTTCAATTCTCACCTCCTTACCGTCTCTCTTTCTCTCTTTCTAAACCTAAATTTAATACAATGTTTATCTTTGTATCAAACATTAAAAATTATTTTTTACGTGATAAAACTTATAAAGTATATTTCTTTTTTATGCATTCATATGAAGGAGAAAGGAGGTAAAAGAATGGGGAAGAGAAAGAATAAAAAAATATTTTTATTTTAATTACTGTTAAAATAATTTTATTTTTGTTCAATTTTGACTCTTTGAATACAACTGAAACTAATTTATATGGAAAACTTTGGGCTTTTTTTTTTTTCTTTTTCACATTAGGCGCCTAGAAATAAATTTCAGTTCACCCCACCTAATGTCAGAAGAATGTAACCCAATTGACTAGAAGTTTTGTTCTATATCATAATATGAAGTCAAGCTACTGTAACGAGGCAACTAAAGCACTACAATCACAATGCATAAGGATTTCAAGATATTATGCAGGTTAATTCACTAAATACAAAATATTAAAGAGTCATCTTTTGTCATAATGTAAAACTTAATTGTATGTTGCCCTGTCAAAGTCTTCCCCACCTTCAGTACTTCTTTATATATAATACGGATTAGAAAATTGTACCTCGTTGTCAACCATCACCCATTTTTCAACCAGACTAAGTCGGATTGACAAGCGTTTCCCTCCCCCGTTCCCCCCCCCCCCCCCCCCCCTTTAAAAAAATGTTTTTACCTTTTCATCCAGGTTTTAAGACCTCAAGCAAATACATACCAACAGTTCCAAAGATGTTGTGAATCTCCAAAAGTAAAAAGTGGACAATATCTACAAGCTTCTCCATCACCTAAAATCCAAACAAACAAGCAGCTTATCTAGAATTCCTGACTATTGATAAATTCATATTTCTTAGAAGTAACTTCACAGGCAACCAATAATATATTCTAAAGTAAGAAAAGCAGTGACAAGTAGCATTGTAGAAGAAACTTACAGCAACAAAAATGCTCACATGCAGAAAGCAAAGGACGTTTTGAAAATTTTTAGAAGGAAGAATCAAAAATTTTGAAAATCAGAAAATGATTTTCATCAATTTGAGGTCCAAAAAAAAAAGAAAAAAGTTAAATACAGTGCTTTGCAGCTACCTCTTCCAAGCTTCTGGACCATAGTGACCTTTTCCTTAAGTTTCGAACTTGCTTTTTCTGGCTTTTGAGTTCTACTCTCAATGATGCAAGGGTATCACCTGCAACGCATAGACCAGCATACACTCACAGTTCAATAATTTATCTGGTTCTTGTCAAGTTCTTCTGAAGTTCTATTAAAGGTTCGGCTGAAATACAAAATTTATGTGATAAATGCCTAAAAATATCCAAGAGAAAAGTAGCAATACTGTTTGTGCCTGTGAAGAATATGCATCATTTGAAAGATCTGAAAAAAAATAATAATAATAAAGGTTCCTCGAGGATAGCAGCCTTTTTAGAAGGCATATCATTGCATTTGCACACTCCACTACTCTTTTTATGAAAAAGGCATTTTCCTAGATGAAGATTGTTAGGAATTGATTATGTAACAAAATATTTGACCAATTGATGAATGATTGTCTAGTTATTTATAGTTATGTCTAAAAATATGAATGAGGAGAGGGAACACTGAGATTACCAAAACGCCCCAGTTTTTAATGGTAATTTAATTTTAATTGGTTATATTAATTTCCTCTTTGAATCTAAATTCTATAATTAAGA
>NW_028322332.1:0-44097 GCF_041381405.1 Jatropha curcas
TGGAACCGGAACCAAACTGAAAAGGTCTGGTTCCGATTCCGGTTTGGAACCGTCCGGTTCGGTTCCGATCCGATTACAAAACCGACGGTTCCGATTAGTTTTCCGGCGAATCGCATAATTTTAAATTTTAAATTTTGAATGCCGGTTTAAAAAAAAATTATTTGAACATAAAAAATTAAAAAATACACCTAAAAAATTTTAAATTTGAAACCGGTTTAAAAAAAATTATTTGAACATAAAAAATTAAAAAATACACCTAAAAAATTAAAAAATACTTCAATTAAATTTATTTTTTTAAAGACTTGAATTGTTGAGTGTTGAACATAATTATTTTTTTAAAAAAAATTTCAACTGAATTTTTTTTTTTAAGTTTGAACATAATTTAAAAAAAAAAATGGGCTTGAACTTAATTTTTTTTTTTGTTTAAAAAAAAATTAAGTTGCCTACGTATCCTCTTGGGGTTTAGAGGAATCAAACACGTAGTTCTTACTTACCTTATATCAATTTCACCCTTTTACCTTAATCGCTATTTGCACCACCGGTTGATGTTCCCGTTGAGGACCCATCGTATAAATCAAATAAATCTTCATTTTCTTTTGGATTTTCTTGGGCTCTTAGTTCGGCTTTGGTCCAATCATCCACGCATGCTTGTGCTTCTAGTGAATCGGGTGTCATACGAGATCGTGTTTCATCAAGTATGTTTCCTCCTTGACTAAAAGCTTGTTCAACCGCAACAGTGGAGACCGGAGCTGCTAAAATTTGTTTTGCAAGTAAAAAAGAATTGGAAAAGTATTTGCGTGACGACTCCACCAATCTAAAATTGGAAAATCGTATCTGCATAATCATCACCAAACTCAAAAGAAGTTGTTAATAATTATCAAATTCAGAAATAGAACTGGATTCCCTTGTTCTTTTTTGTCTTTGTAATAAAACTTGTTGAGCAACACCAACACCACTTACCCTTTGTGTTGGAAATTGTGGAATATTAGATTGAGAAGAAGTAGAAGTAGAAGTAGAATGAACTAGAAACTTGAACAAATTCATTATATAATTGCATAATATTTTGTTTAACTTCATGCATTACTACATTTATATTAACATTATCTTCTACATCAAGATTTAATACATCATAATAAATAGTCAAATAATCACATAAAACATCCATTCTACATCTAGGATCAAATACAATAGCAACAAGATAAAGAGGTGGTATATTTTTAAAATAAGATAACCATTTTTTTTCATTGAAAAAATACAATCTTTTAATAAATCATCATTTTGAAATTCTTGGAGTGCAGTAACAATATTAATACACATAGGTAAAAATAAATTAGATGTGGGATAATAAACCCCACTAAATTTATAGGTAGCATCATTAAAAATTTTTAAAATATCTAAAATTTTTGCACAAATCTCCCAATTTTGTGGATATAAATTAATATCCTCAATATTATTAGTAACAAAAAAGCATAATAATTCTTTATAAGAAAAAGACTCGTTTAGTAATTCATATGTTGAATTCCAACGAGTTGGGACATCCCTTGGAAAACGTTTTGGTCTTTTATTATTTTCTTTACAAAATTTAGCCCAACTTTTCATCACTTGGGGATGTGTCCATAAATATGAAATAGCTTTTTTAATTGGAGAAATAAAAGAATCAAGAATTTTTAAACCATCTTGTACACATAAATTTAAAACATGGCATGCACATCTTATATGAAAAAATTTACCACCAATATTTGGTTCACAAATTTTTTTAAGTTCAATAATTGATCTAGTATTTGCAGAAGCATTATCAAATGAAATTAAAAAATTTTTTTTGTCAACTTATATTCATCTAAAATTGAAACAATTACTCTATAAATATTATTTGCAGTATGTTTATCATCAAAAACACGAAA
The DNA here is from genome assembly GCF_041381405.1 of Jatropha curcas. NCBI lineage: Eukaryota > Viridiplantae > Streptophyta > Magnoliopsida > Malpighiales > Euphorbiaceae > Jatropha > Jatropha curcas. The sequence goes on from NW_028322332.1 coordinate 1,902, forward strand.
ACCAATAATTCTTTTTTGAATTTTCCAATCATCATCAATCCAATGACATGTAATACCCATATAAGAATGCATTTGCCAATGATCACTCCAAACATCACAACAAATTGAAACACGAATTTTCAATTGAGAAAATAAAAGCTCTAACTCTTTTTTCCTTTATTATTAAAGAAATAATAGTTCGTTTTACAGTATTTCTTGGTACTCTTTTAGCACAAGGATTTAAAGCTTTTTGACAATAATTATTAAAACCTACTTTTTCACCAAAACTAAAAGATAAATGTTCCATAGAAATCATTTTTGCTAATTCTTCTTTTTGTATTTTTTCAGAATATTTAAATAAAGAAAGGTTAGAAGCGTACCCGGAAATTTGTTGTTGAGACCGATCAACTCCTATTTTTGTTGGATGTTTTGTCTCCAAATGCTTCCAAAATGATCCATAGCCGCCGCTTGTTTAAATTTATAAGATTTTCCACAATAATTGCAAATTACATCGTACATTTTCTCACCTTTGAATTTTTTTGTGAAATGAATGGAGAATATGTCGGAACTTTGTCTTGCTCTTGTAACAATTTTTGCTCGTTGCTCTTGCTCTTGCTCTTCATCTTCTTGAAATTGCTCATTAAATTCGGATTCTTGAGTTGGAATATCCAAATTTTCATTTGGAAAACCCTCAAAATTAAATTGGTCGGGAATCATATCATAGATGTCGTTTGTAGGGATAGATGATTCTCCAATTTTTCCCTTGCCCTTACCCGAATTTGAGTTTCCTCCACTTGCCATTATATGATAATAAAATATAATTTGGAAAATTGAATAAAAAAAATTAGAGAGAATAATTACTTAATAAGAGATTGTAGAGTAGAGAAGAATAAATGAATAATATAGAGTAGAGTGTAGTATATTGTAGAGAGTAAGTAGAGAGTGTAGTATATTGTAGAGAGAGAGTAAGTAGAGAGAGTTGAGATTTTTTTGTAATGAATTTGTAAATAAAATGAGGTATTTATAATAAATCCAAAAATTCATTTTTCCAAAAATACCCTTGAAACTAGCCGTTATGTAGCCGTTTATGGCTGTTGGGAGGGTAATTAAGACATTTCACAACAAATTTAAAAAAAAAAAAACTGCAAAAATCTGACAGTTACAACGGCTAGAACCGGCGGTTCGAACCGGCGGTTCTAACCGGACGAGAACCGGCGGTTCAGTCGGTTGACCGGTTCTCTGGAACGCCGGTTCTGGTTCCTATTTGCTGGAACCGGAACCGAACCGGATTTTTCCGGTTTCCCTGTTCCAGTTCTCACCGGTTCCGAGCCGGTTCGAACCGACGGTTCCGGTTCCCGGAACCGTAATATGGCCATGACTATATATATATAGGCTATATTGACTTTCGCATAGATTAAAAAAAAAGTTAATATAGTTAAATTATATTTTTTATTTAATTTATTTCAAAATTATCCCTTTATAATATTAAATTATATATGTGCAATTGGAAAAAAATGTACATTAAACAGGGGTACATTAAGAAATTATATAATAAATAATTTTTTAGAAAAGAAAATAGGAATATATTTTGAGACAGATAAAAAATGAAAATGAGCCTCTGTTTATTAAACGGAAGGAGTATTTTAAATAGCAAAATTAAAAATTTTCATTTTTATGAGATAACTTAAAAATTTTATTAGGGGGTGGGGCCCCTTGGCACCAGTGCATAAATTAAAATTAAGGGGCTAAAAAAAATTTCAAGAGTTAAGGGAGCTAAAATTTTAAAAAAAAAATTATATTTTAAAAGGTAAGATTAAAAATTTTCATCATTTTGTGGGATAAATTTTTTAAAACAATTTGGGTGAGAGGGCTGAGGCAACCCATGGCACCCCTCCTTTCGTTAATGTCTGACACCCCTTTCTCTTATATTTTCCTATGATATGAGGATGCAATATTGTTAGTGATGTGAAGGGGATGAGAGAATACCAAGAACTCCTGTATTTGTTAGTTCAAAAGAAAATTGTTTTGAAATTTTGGGTAAGATACTGTATAGATGTGCAAATTTCTGTATATATATAGAAATAGTTATTTTTTATTAAATTTAAACTACCTAAATGTGGGCTATTAGATCTAAAATATCTAACAACTTGCTACCTATAAAACCAGTAATTCATTATTCATGTATTATTTAATTATATTTATTATTATAATAAAAAAACTTGTTTTGCCAATCTCAAAACTCAATACAAGAAGTTCAACAATAACAAAAATATTAAATATTCTCTTCATAAATAATGAAAATAAAGATTTATTAAATTTAAAAAAAATTATTGAGTTAATATTTACCTTCTAAAATGAAATAAAAATATATATTTATCTTAAGACATTACGTAAATATATTTTAAATTTATTGTGTTGCTAATTATAATATAATTCATAATTTAATTTTTATATACTCCTACATTATTAGTTATAATATATTCATAACTCAACTTTTTTTTAACTAAAATTATTTCATAATCTATGTAATTCTAATTGTTTAATTTGAATTTTATTTATGATATAAGAAAAACAATTTAAAACTTAATTTTTTAAATTTATCTATTATAAGCTTGACTCTATATAAAAATAAGTTTATCATTTATTAGATTTCAAAATAATAATAGGATTAATCGAACACATAATAATTGTATTATTAAATATAATAATTGATAATCGAATTTATACACTCATCTTAATTTTTAATTAAAAATTTAATACTTGTGCCTTTTAAGATTTTATTCTAAACTTCATAAAAAAAACCATAACCAGTTGTTTTAAAAATATAACTTCAAATTTTATTTTCATATCGGAATTAATTATAAATTATATAACCCATATCTATAAACTTTTTAATATATTTAAGATTTTTATAAAAATAATTATCTTAAAATGCTATTTATTGTGTTTAAAATAATTTCAAGTAACTTACCATTTATATTAAAAAAATTTTTTAGCTATCCACGTTCACATGCAATCAATAGAAATATCTCATATTAATTTAGTGATATGCAAAAAAAATTAATACATGATCTTAGAAAATTTTATTGTGTTTTAGGGAAAATGGTTTTCTAAAAATTTTACAAAATAATAAAAAAGAAAAAAAAACGGATAATCTTATGATCTGTCTAGCAGGTTAGCATGTCCAAATGGCATGTAAAGACAGTTTCTGTATTTATACAGAATTTTAGAATTCTGTACTGTAGTAAAACCTTGAAATTTTATTCAAAATTATTTAAAACCTTAAAATCAAATCAATATATTCGTTGTTGAGAACCTTGGCCTTATGATCAAATTAATCAAATCAATAACAATATATTTAACATTTGGACTTATAATAAAGTTGGGTTTATAATAAGTTGGACTTACCTTTCATACAAAATGACCTAAACAATTTTAATTGGTTCACTTTCTTTATTATATATTATGTACTCAATATATATTTACTCAATTTGAATGCTTTCCACTCAAACCAACATTATTGATAGTTTAATAATTTTTTAATTTCTTCGTTTATAATTGTAGACCATGAATAGTGGAAAATCTTTCTCTTGATCTTGCCCCTTTAAATCCTTGCATTAGACACTCAATTCAGAAAGGTTGGAAATGCCTAAGGCCCGTGTAATTTTATTTCTTATTTTTAATTTATTTTTAATTATCGAATAATATTATATTAATAATTTTTTATTTTTTAATCAATTAAATAAAAAATTTTATTAATGTGTAAAGAAAATAAAAGTGTTTTTAAATAAAAAAACAAAAATCAAAGGCAAATAATATATGAATGAACTGTGGTGCCCGCTGTTTTTGTCCTTTAGCAAATGTATCCCTCGGCCATCTTCCACATAAAATATACACATACAATACAACTCCAAAGTATAAGTAGACCTCACCAATGCTCTATTAGTTAGGTGTATACCATCGATTGGTTCAGTTTCGAAGCGAATCAATCAGTATTATCCTTCTTTTTATTATTATTTTTTTTTAAATTGTAAGCATTGCTTAGTTTATATTATTTGCATAAAAAACTAATGCATCATACAAAAAACTTAGAGGGCATACCTTCTATTCAAAGTCCGACATAAAAACAGATGCTCTTGCAATCAAATGAACAACCTAATTCGTTGACCATTTAGCAAAGACAAAAGAAACATCCATTAGCTCGTATAATAAAGCTTTACAATCCAAAACTACTTGACTAAAATAGGAAATTTCTAGATTATTAGAGTTTAAAGCATGTACAAGAACCTTATAATTAGATTCAGTGCAAACTGGTGTGAAGCGCTTTCCCTTTAGCCAACTCAAGGCTTCCCGAAAATATAAAGCCTCACCCAACAACTGATCATTCATGGCATGTCTTGAACGACCCCTTCCCGCTAAACACTGACCTAGATGATTATGAATGATCATCCCCATACCATAGCGGCCCTGCGTATCTCCAAGTGCAACATCAATATTACATTTGTACCTCTTAAACGGAGGAGGGCACCATTTTTGCATCTATTGTACCACTACTTGCTGTGCGCATTTCAAAGGGGACAGGTTTCCTTGCTGCCATTCAACCAGGGACTGATGTGCAGTAGTCAACAATTTGATCGGGGAGCTATACGGTTGCCGCCAAAGAACTTGGTTTCGATGCCACCAAATTGATGACAGTAACATAACAGCCTCCTTCACAACGTCACTACTCAATTTAGTCACTTCCACAAACCACCCCAGCATAGTGTGAGATTCCCTCCATCCCAACTTTGATAGAAACCAGCAAATCTTAACGAAATTGCACAACAATAAAGCATGAATAGGAGTTTCCTCCTCCACACACTGGGCATACGAGCGATACAACCACCTTTCTCTTCCTCAATTTAACATTACAAGGAATAGTATCTAACACTACCCTCCAAATAAAGTGCTGCGTCTTTTTGGTACTTGTGATTTCCAAATAAAAACCCAGAAATCTCCTGGAACAGGTTGTGGATGTTGAGCCAATTCCACAGCCAATCTATATCCACTGGAAACAGTATACTTGCCATCTCGTTCATAATTCCAAATCCACCGATTAGCCGGAGAAGAAAAAGATAATGGAATTTGCAAGATTAGAGTAATATTACGTGGGTTCAGTCTTTCCCGGAGTTGCTGTTCATTCCAAGAGCAATTAGCATCAATAAACTCAGAAACCATGGAGTTCATCATGCCAAAGCGACATTCTGTTTGCACTCTTGGATTCGCTGCATCAGGTAACCAAGGGTGGCGCCAAATTAAAGTGGACTGGACATTACCAATCCGTCTAGTGTAGCCATGATTAAGGAGAAAAAGAGATGACCAGATACTCCATAAATAAGAAGGATTTTTCCTAAGAGCCGAATCCAAAAATGAGTGATCTGGGAAATATCGTGCCTTTAAAACAGCAGCCGCCAATGAATTCAGATTTTGCAGAAGACACCATCCCTGTTTTGCCAACAGAGCACAGTTACACTCATGTATCTTCCTAAAAGCCAAACCCCCTTGTTCTTTCGGACTGCACAAACGATCCCAGCTTCTCCACCTTATACCAAAATTTGACCGAGTAGCATTCCGCCAATAAAACTATTTAATAAACGCTCAAGTTTCTGACGTATCTCTATAGGCAAAAGGAGAAGAGACATCAGATATGTTGCCACAGCTTGAGCAACCATACGAATAATAATGTCCTTTCTTGCCTTCGATAATAACTTCTACTACCAGCTCTGAATTCTTTTAGCAGCCTTATCTAATTTAAATTGAAAATTTTGGCTCTTGTCCCGCCCACTCACTGATGGCATACCCAAATAGGTCCCATGATTAGGCACATCCCCAACACCTCAGTTGTCGCAAATTAACCTTCGAGTCTCCCTTACTGTGTTTGGACTAAAAGAGATGGCTGATTTGGTATAGTTTATACATTGCCCTGAAGCTGCCTCATATAATGATAGGTACTGCTTCAAATGCGCGACCTCGAAAATATTTGCCCGGGCAAAGAATAAGCAGTCATCGGTGAAGAAAAGATGGGAGACCGAGGGAGCCGATCTGATAATACTAAAGCCGTGGAGCAAACCCTGCCTTTGGTAATTAGAAATTATGGCCAATAAACCCTAAGCGCAAAGCACAAATAACGCAGGAGAGAGAGGATCTCCCTGCCTGAGACCCCTTAAAGGAAGAATCGGGCCTAGTTCTTCACCCCCATGCACAATATAATAAACTAAAAAGAAACAATACCCATAATTCCGGACACCCATGATTCTGCAAAACCAAGTTTTAATAAGATAACTCGTAAAAAGCCCCACTCCACACGATCATAGGCTTTGGACATATCTATTTTTAAAGCGATTACACCTTCCTTACCTTGGGTTTTTCTCTTCAAAGCATGAAAGCATTCAAAAGCCACAATGATATTGTCTGTTATCAGTCTATTAGGAATAAAAGAACTCTGCGTTTAGAAATCACATTTGGTAAAATGAATTTCAGTCTATTAGCAATCATCTTACAGACCACACGATTAACCACGTTACATAGGGAGATGGGCTAGAGATCCGACACCAATTTGGATGACGCTTCTTTGGAATTAAAACAATATTCATGCGATTCGAGCCAGGCATAGGAGTATTATTATTTAAACAATTCAGACATGCCGCAGAAACATCCACCCCTACAACATCCTCCCAAGTCCCACATCGGATAAAGAGGAGAAGTGGAACTAAAATATAATGGTTCAAACCCAACCCATTAGTATGAGGCCTTTTGGGAGGTGCACATCCCGGATCAAAACCGTCAGGATCCGAGGCTTTATCAGGTATAAAAATCTATTAATAACGCAGGCATTCCTGTGTCCCAATCAACCGATTCGCCATTACCATTCTTAAGCTTTGTAATCTTGTTTTCCTTCTTCTATGTGAAGTCATAAGATGAAATTATTTAGTATTGGAATCCCCACCTTGTAACCTATTTAGTATTGGAATCCCCACCTTGTAACCAATGTTGCTTTGCTCTTTGACGCTAATACTGCTCCTGTTGAGCTATAATCGTCCATAAAGGACTTCCACCTCCCTAATTGTCGTCGAGTTTAAATCCATAGAGTGTGGACGAAGAAAATTCAGTTCTCTTACAGTCCCGTAGCTGGTCTTTAAATTCTCTATGAAAATTGCTTGCCCATAATTGCAAAGATTGACAGCAAGAAAGAATTTGTGCCTGAAAGCCATTAGAACGGTTCTGTTCTAAACCTTGCGATACAACCTGTTTACAATCCGGCTCACAACTCCATTGATTCTAAAACCGAAACCTCCTCACCATGTACCGCTGAAGTTGTATACCCAAGGAAAGAAACAAAGGCTTATGATCAGAGCCTATGGTTTTTAAAACATGTAAGGCGGCATTGGAGAACTGAAGAATCCAACGATAGGAAGATACAGCGCGATCCAAGCGCTCTCGAACATAACCCCCACCTTCTCTCCTATTCTCCCACGTAAACTTTGAGCCTTTATACCCAATACCCGAGAGTTCACAACCTTGTAACGTGAATTGGAACCCCTCAAGCAGCCATCTCGGTTGCAGCACACGACTATCCTTCTCCGACGCATATAAAATGTCATTAAAATCCCTATTATCCTTCATTTGTAAACCTTAGAAAATCTATATATCTATATAATCCTAAACCCAAAAAAAAAAAAAAAAAAAAACATTTTAAAATTGCTGACTTGGCACTCTATTTTTTCTGCATTTTATATTTCCTTTTTTTACTGATTTTTGAGCTTTTTTTCTATTTCTTTTACATAAATAATTTTTATCTTTATCTCTTATCTCTATATAAATTAATACATATTACTTTTAAAATCTGCATTCTATCTAATTTGTATTTAAAATAGATTTTCCAATGATAAAAATTTCAAATAAATTTAACAGTCAGTTAGTCTATACCGAATATTTTTCTAATTCAAACTTCTAACCTTATACGGATATATTCACTATCAATGTATATATATCACGTAACATATGACGGACAAGGTTTTATAAGTTAAAAACTAACCATCAATAGAAGTTTTGCCAAAAACTCGATCAACTTCATGATCGATCTTCGATTCTTTTGCTTATGCTTCAATGGAAGGACACAGAAGATCACTTGGATTCCACTCACCTTATCATCAAAAAACATACCAAAGAACTCCATTTCGTCCAATAGGATATCAAGAAGAGGAAGAGGTACAGATAAGAGAGAAGGCGTCCGTGTTAAGTCAAATAAAGGAAATTGAAGAGAGAAAAAGAGGAATTGAATGGAGTGAGAGTTCAAGCAGAGAACTTGAGACTTTAAATGCTACAATAGATAGAAAATTGAAATTTCTTGATGAAATGCAGAAGAGATTTGAGACTTTTTTTTTTTTTTTTTTTTTTTGCTTATTTTACTATGTACAATCTCAATTTATTTTATATAGAAAAATATTTAATTTGTTGTTGTCCTTATTATTTTGTTTTCATAATCACTGACTCTTAACTATTTTATAGAATTCTATATTATTATGTATTTTATCAAGTCTTGATCTTTATATCTATATGATGCAGTTGAGTTTAACTTTTTAAAATATTGCTAAATCTTGTTTGTTGTTGATCATTTGTATTTTTCTAGATGGTGTTACGAGCCTGTGAAATCCACAATCACCAGCAGAGTCCTATTTCGCACATACGTTCTCCATGTTATCCATTAACACATGATCTCCATAAAAAATAGGAGAAGATAACTGGTGTTTGGAAACTACTTATGAAGCATGTATAAAAGAGCTCCTTTATTTGAAGTCTTATATGTTATTGAGTACAATCTCTTAGAGAGTTTTCTTTGTTCTTTTGTAACATTGTTTCTCAATCAATATAAAACTATAGAGATCTCGCCCATCGACATAAGCCTTATTGAGTTAGTAGAAGAACATGAACCTCTCTCTTTTAAAGAGGGTTGTGAGTCTATAAATTCAAAAAAATGGAGATGTGCCATGATAGAGGAGATGGAGCTTTGCAAAAAATAATACTTGGGATCTTGTCGAACTACCAAAAGAGCGAAAAGCAATTGGGCTCTTTCTACTATTTCAGACTTGGAACTGGAACCACTTGATGTAAAAACTGCTTTTTTACATGGAAATCTCAATGAAGAAATTTTTATGAAACAACTTGAAGGCTTTGTAGAAGAGAACAAGAAGAATTTGGTTTGTCAATTGAACAAATCACTTCACGGTTTAAAGCATGCACCTCAATGTTTGTATAAGCAATTGGATTTGTTCATTATAAGTTTGGGTTTTCAAAGAAGTGAGGCTGATCATTGTGCTTACTTCTATGATTATAAAGATGGGTGCTTTTGTATTTTGCTATTATATATAGATGACATGATTGTTGCAAGCAAGTAATAGCATGAAATACATTGCTACTCTTAAAACTCAATTAGCTAAGGAGTAGGACATGAAGGACTTGGGTGCTATAAATCAAATTCTTGGGATGAAGGTGATTAAAGAGAGGAAGGACAGGAAACTCTAGTTGACATAAGACATTATATGGAAAAAATTTTGCAATGGTTCAATATGCAAAATGCCAAACCAGTAAGTACTTCATTTCGTGTTCATTTAAAGTTATCTTCAAGTCTATCTCCCAGCAATGAAGAAGAGAAGGCAACTATGTCTCAAGTCCTATATTCATCAGCAGCAGGTAGTCTTATGTTTGCCATGGTATCTACAAGACCCCACATTGCACAAGCAGTGGGAGTTGTTAATAAAATACATGGCAAAACCAGGTCGTGATCATTGGACAGTTGTGAAGTGGATCCTTAGATATTTGAAGGGTACTTCAAATTTTGCTTTGTGTTACAGTTACGCAAATTTGAAATATGTTGGTTATGTGGATTCAGATTTTGCTAGTGATTTAAATAAAGAAGGTCTACTTCTGGTTATATTTTTCTATGGCAGGAGGTGCTGTTAGCTGGGAGTCAAAGCTACAATTAGTTGTGGCTTTATCACCAATGGAAGGAAAATATATATTGTGATAGTCAAGGTGCATTGCATTTAGCAAGAATTCCATCTTTTCAATCTCGCACAAAACATATTAACATCCGTTGTCATTTTGTTTGAAGTGCAGTTGAAGAAGTGCATGTTTTGTTGCAAAAAATTAGTACAAAATTAAATGTTGTAGACATGTTAACAAAACTTATGGCTAAAGAGAAGTTTGTGTGGGTCCCGTATATGTATGGCACAACCCAAGAGGGGGGGGTGAATTGGGTTTTCAAAAAATAATTTCAGATTTTAAAATCAGAATATAGAATTCTAAGTGCAGTGGAAAAATAGAAAACTTGTGAGAATAAAATATGGATTAGAACTTCCTCACAATGTTCTATAGACAGACTATGCAAAGTGCAGCTATTAATTAGAACTACTTCACAATGTCTTATTCAATATTAGAACTTCTTTATGACGGAAAACTATTGTATTTAGAACTTCCTCATAAAGTTTAAAAGATCATATAAGACTGTGTGAGAGACAGTTATTGAAATTAGAACTACTTCACAGAGCTTTAACCAGGTTTAGAAAACTGATTAGAAACCCAAGTAGTGAAATATACTGAAAATAGAAGAACAGTTTAGAACTTGGTATATTCACTTATCAGAATTCCAGAGTTCTAATGTTCAGAAAAGATAAGACTTATTTCAGTTTTAGAACATCAAATCATTAACAACTTTAGCATTTCTAAAATATAAACAGAAGTGTAAGTAAAGCAGTATCAAGCAAAACTTCAGAAATTAAAAAGATCAACACAGTGATTTATAGTGGCAACTCGCCTACATCCACTCCCCAAGACTCATCTTGAGATCCTCAACTATGTTATCTCCTTTCAAGGATAAGAGACAAACCAACAGTACAAGGCAATAGATCAACACCTAGATCTACCCTTTATCCCACTAGATTTTCCAAAGGTTCTAGTTAACCTCAACCCTTTCTGTTTTTGGCAGAGTACAGAAACTCAATTCAAGACATTAGAATCTCTCTCACGGAGAAGGTTGCTTGATAACCTCTTTCACAATAGCTTCTAACCTAAGCTATTACACAATTGTTTATCAAATAAAAACCTGTCTACTAAAGATTACATAATCTAAATAGACAGACAGAAATGCAAATATAAGCACAGGAAAAACAATTTTTCAGATTAGAAAATCATTTAGAACACAGAACCGTTTTTCAAAAGTAGTTGTAAAAATTCTTTTCTCTTTAAAGATAAAAACGTGAAATGTAAAGATGAAAAGAATAAGTTTTGAGAGATAAGGATGTGATCAATAGGTGAATACTCTTAAAACGAAAACTCTTTCTTCCACTTAGTTCAAAGCGTGAAAGCTCCTTTTTATAGAGATATGTGACTCTCGCTTTCGGAAAGAGGATATTTCATTTTGAAATTAGAATATTTTCTTTCCTTATTTAGAAGATACGAAAATCTTAGTTACCAAAAATTTATTTTATCATTTTGGTAAGAGAATAGAAAATGATCTTTCTTTCCTTAAACATAAAGATTTTCGAAAGCAATTCATTTGGAAAATATTTTTCGAAAAGATACTACTTACTAAAAACGAAAAGATACAATCTTCCTTCGTTTTAGGTAAGAGAATAAATTTAAAATTCTTTAGATCTTCAAAGGAAATTTCCGAAAAAGAAAGTGTATGATTTATTACCAAAATTGTTAGAGACATAATCTCTTTAATTTTAGGTAATTGAATCATTTTGACTTTAAAGAATATTTTCGAAAACAAATTTTTGACAAAAGAATTTATTTTTGAAGAATCTACTTTCCGAAAAAATATTTTTGATGAGAGAAAATTAGTTTATGTGCTTATAGATGAATTTTCTCTCTATCCTACAATGTATCCTAAATACCTAACCACTAGGGTCTTCGGATATCTTCATACACTATGGATTTTGTAGGACTTGCCTTGTTCGTTTTCTTTCCATAAGAATTCTGCATAAAATAATATTAGCACAAATAATAAAATTTAAATTTATTTGTTTTGTTTTAATCATCAAAATTCTGAGATTAGAATTTGACTCTTGAGTCAACAATCTCCCCCTTTTTGATGATGACAAAACCAATAAATTTAACAAACAAAAAACATGTGTTCCCCCTAAATTTTATGCATATAAGTTCTATGCATGCCAAATGATCTTAATATGAAGCAAATTAGAACATGTATTTTGCTCCCCTGAATAGATGCAAAACTATTTGTGAGATTTAGAACTAGGGAAACATTTTAGAAACTGATTTTAGAACTAGCAAAGATAGACAAGATATTTTAAGTTCTAATAATCAGCGCATATGGTCAGAGCAAAAGAATAGAATAGAAACTGATATTGGAAAACGAACCTGTAGAGCAGATACAGACGTTAGAATAAGAATCTAAGTTTTAAAACACTCAGTTCTTCATATAAAAAATATAGCTCGCCAAAATAGACCATATAGATAGACAACACAAATTAGAAAACAATAAACACCAACACAGATTAGAAAACAATAAACACTAAGATTAGAAAAACACTAAACATTAAGATATAAGTACTTTGGTCACCAAGTACGTACCAAAATATCCAAAATACCTGCATTCTCCCCCTTTTTGTCATCATACAAAAGGGTTAGAAAAAGGTCAGAGCATAATAGAAAGAAAATTAGAACAGAATTCCAACGAGTCTTTCTGGCCGTTTAGAAGAAGGGTGCAATGGAGGCTTCCTTCCATAAGTCCTATGTTTACCCGCAGTGTGCTTGACCCTCTTTGGTTTCTCTAAGGTAGGAGTGTAGGGTGTTCCTTTAACTTTCAGAGTAGCTAATTTCCTTTCATTCACATCTTTCATCCTTTCCAAGGTCTCAATGAGAGACTGATTCTGTTCAATCACAGTCTTGCAATGCTTAATTGCCTCATCGAGTTCCTTGTTATGCTCTTCTATTAGCTCTCTCTCCATTCTTCCTAGCATAGCTTCCCTACTCCTTTGATCTGATAAGAACTCAGATTCTTTTTCTGTTTTGACCTCAGTTGACTTTTCTTCATCACTTAATTTCAGCTTTCTGTCTCAGCATCACTGACTTCTTCTATTTCTTTCCTTTTTCAACTTTTCCAGACTCCTTTTTCTCTTCTGTTTCTTCTTCTTTTTCTAATTTGCTTCTCAGCAGTTTTCTTTTTCTGTCTCTTCCTTCTTTTCTTCTTCTAATTTCTTTCTTCTTCTCTGCTTCCTCTATCTTTTCTCCTTCTTGTTTCTCCTAATTTAGCTTTTCCTTTGTCTTCTCTCTTCTTCTTTTTCTCACCTCTTCTCTTCCTTCTTTCTTTCTCAACTTTTCTTTTTCTTCTTTCTTTTTCAACTCTCTTCTTTTCTTTTCTTCTCAGCTTCTTCTTTCCTTTCTCTTTTTCTCAGTTCCTTCTTTTCTTTTCTCTTCTTTCTCTTTTCTTCTTCACCTTCTTCATCTTTCATTTTTAAGACCCACTGTCTAGCTTTGAACATTATAGCCATCACTCTCCTTTAAATCAACATCAGAACTCAAACACTGGTGTAAGACCATTCCATAGGGCAGTTTCTTAGGGTTGTTCTGCATCTTGTCAAAGATAATATGACATAGGTTGAGAGGTTTCTTCTCAACTATGTGCCACATATGCACAACTCAACCTGATTCACATATGTGAGTGAGGCACTCTTGGGATAAATGTAATGCACAATCAATTTGTATAGCCATTTCATGCTATCTGTCAATTTGAACATTCAATAGTGCCCTGTTTGTCAGAACCCCTTTTCACAATTTTCTTCACAAATCTTCCTTTTTGTACTCACTAACCCTAGAAATATCCTTAATTTCGTCACCCTAGACCCAGCATTTGGCAAATCAAAAATCTTGCTCAAGTCAGCGTAAGACAACGCTTTGATCTCACCCTTAAGCTTAACAGAGATCGACTCGTTCCACTAACCTTAAGAGAACCGTAGAACTCTTTGACTAAACTTTCATAACACAGTGTTTAACGACAGAAAACTCATCCATCCTTGAAACTCAAAGAGTTCCTTGAAATCAAACTCATTACTACCAAAAATTTCCAATCAATGACATACGAACGCATGAGAGGATATGGTGAGAGGACAGATTTACCTTTGTCGCGTGCCCTAGCTACTTGTTTCTTTGAAGTAGCAGTTTCGTTTTTCCTTCCTTTGGTTCCTCTTCTGGCTTTTTTTTGACTCCTTTTGCTCATATTTCTTTGAAAGCCTTTTTAGGAGTTGAAGTTCTTGCTCAGTTAAGGAATCGGATGAGGAGGTGGAACTTGATTCGGCCATTGTTGAGATTTTCGAAACACAGAACAGCTTAGGGTTTTGTTAGCAAGAGAGAGAGAAAGAATATGAAGCAGTTAATAGAGAGACAAGAACACTTAAGTGGCGGAAGAAAAAAAGAACAGTTTTTAAAGAAATTCAAAACGACAAATAGAATAAAAAATAATAAAAAATAATAAAAATAAAACCGCCAAAGACTAAGGATACGAAACATAATAAAACAAACACACACAATAAATTAACTTTTTTGGATTTGGTCTAAAGCAAGATTCTGATAGTGACATTAGAAAGTCATATCAGAGCAATATGCTTTCTCTTTAGACAAAAACGTTTTTCACAAAAAAAAATTAGAACATAGCAGGTCTTTCATTTTCGAATATAGAAAGCAGTTTAGAACATACTTACAGAGTTCTAAAGTTATGAGTTTAGAACTAACATACCAAGTTCTCTTCTAATTGAGCAGAATTGACTTTCATTCAAAGGTTTAGTAAAGATATCTGCCAATTGCTTTTCTGTAGGAATGAACTCAATTACTATGTCACCTTTTTGTACATGATCACGTATGAAGTGATGTCTGAGTTCTTATGCTTGGTTCTAGAATGCTGAACTGGATTTTTAGATAAATTGATGGCGCTTATGTTGTCACACTTGATTGGCACTGTTTCTAATTTCAGTCCATAGTCTGCCAACTGTTGTTTGATCCATAGAACTTGTGCAACACAACTTCCAGCAGCAACATATTCTTCTGCAGTAGAAAGAGCAACAGATGTCTGTTTCTTGCTAAACCATGATACAAGGGCGCTGCCAAGAAATTGACAAGTCCCAGACGTGCTTTTTCTATCTATTCTGCTTCCTGCAAAATCAGAATCACTATACCCAACAAGATCAAATGTATCACCTTTAGAATACCACAGACCCAGATTAGAAGTTCCACAAGATATCTTAATATTCTTTTTACAGCAATTAAATGAGATTCTTTGGGACACGATTGAAATCTAGCACATAGACAAACACTAAAGTGTATGTCTGGTCTGCTTGCCGTTAGATAGTAAAGAACCAATCATACTTCTAAAACTTGATATCCACATCCTTACCTTTTTCATCTTTTTCTAATTTTGAGGATGGACTCATTGGTGTACTACATACCTTGGCATTTTCCATTTTGAATCGTTTCAACAATTCTCTAGTATATTTTTCTTGATTAATGAAAATTCCATTCTCACATTGTTTGATTTGAAGTCCAGGAAGAAGTTTAATTCTCCCATCATACTCATTTCGAACTCACCCTGCATAATCTTAGAAAATTCCTTACAAAGAAGATCATTAGTAGAGCAAAAGATTATGTCATCAATATAAATTTGTACAACTAGAATGTCAAGTGCTTTGTTTTTGATAAATAGTGTTGTATCAACCTTTCCTCTTGAAAAACCATTTTCCAATAGAAACTTACTCAATCTTTCATACCAAGCTCTAGGAGCTTGCTTCAAACCATAAAGAGCTTTAGTAAGTTTGTAAACATGATTAGGTTTATCAAAAATTTCAAAACCAGGAGGTTGTTCTACATACACTTCTTCATTTAGAAAACCATTTAGAAAAGCACTTTTCACATCCATTTGATACAACATGAAGTTTTTAAAACATGCAAATGCACAAAGCATTCTAATGGCCTCAAGTCTAGCAACCGGGGCAAAGGTCTCATCAAAATCGCCTTCCTTCTTGGTTGTACCCTTGAGCCACTAATCTTGCTTTATTTCTCACAACGTTACCTTGTTCATCAAGCTTATTTCTAAACACCCATTTTGTTCCAATAACAGAATGGTTTTTAGGTCTAGAAACAAGTTTCCAAACTTGGTTTATCTCAAATTGATTTAGCTCTTCTTGCATAGCAAGAATCCAACTTTCATCATTTTGAGCATCTTCTAAATTTTTAGGTTCTAATTGAGAAACGAAAGCAACATTACCAAAATATCTTTTAAGTTGAGCTCTAGTCATCATCCTTTCTGAGGGATTATCCATAATGTCTTCTTGAGGATGATACTTATGAAATCGCCATTCTTTTGGTAATTGAGAATCTTCATTTTCTTTCTGGCATTTGACTTTCAACTATATTCTGATCTTCATGTTCTACTTCTGGTTCAGCCTGATTATCAGTGTTCTGCTCGCTTTCTGGCTGTTCTAGTTGTTCTGATTGTTCATTCTGCTTTTCATGATTAGAATCTACAACATCATCACTTTCTAATGTTCTAGATGTAGAGTCAGATTCATCAAAGAAACACAACATGAATAGATTCTTCTACAACTAGAGTCTTTTTATTAAATACTCTATATGCTTTACTATTACTAGAATATCCCAGAAAAAATACCTTCATAAGATTTAGCATCAAATCTTAGCAAGATGATTTTTCTTTTATCTAGAATAAAAGCATTTGCACCCAAAAATGTGAAAATAACCAATATTTGGTTTTCTACCTTTGTATAGCTCATATGGAGTCTTTTTAAGTTTAGATCTTACCAAAGCCCTGTTTAGAATATAACAAGCAGTGTTAATGGCTTCTGCCTAGAAATACTTTGGTAATTTAGAATCACTCAGCATGGTTCTGGCCATTTCTTGAAGTGTTCTATTCTTGCGTTCCACTACTCCATTTTGTTGAGGTGTTCTAGGAGTTGAGAAGTTATGGAAGATTCCTGATTCTTTGCAAAAAGCATCGAATTTCTGATTTTCAAATTCTCCTCCATGATCACTTCTATTTGCTGAGATGTTGTATCCTTTCTCATTTTGTATTTTCTTGCAAACATGAACAAACATGTCATATGACTCATCCTTATTTCTAAGGAAGAGTGTCCAGGTGAATCTAGAGTAATCATCTACAATAACAAATGCATAGAATTTTCCTCCAAGACTAGAAGGAGTAATTGGACCGAATAGATCAAGGTGTAGCAATTCTAAAGGTCTAGAAGTAGAAACCATGCCCTTGGATTTAAAAGATGTTCTGGTTTGTTTGCCCATTTGACAAGCATCACAAATGTGATCTTTTTCGAATTTCAACTTTGGCAAACCGAACCAAATCTTTCTTAGACAGTTTAGAAATAAGGTGCATGCTTGCATGTCCAAGTCTTCTATGCCATAACCAACTAGAATTATCAACAGAAACTAAACATATATCCTGGTTATGCATATCAGAGAGATCTACTAGGTATATTTCCAAACCTTTTTCCAACGAATAAGGTTTTATTATCATGCATGTTCTGAACTTCACAATGAGAAGGTTCAAAGATCACTCTTATTTTTATCACAAATCTGACTAACACTTAACAAGTTATAATGTAATCCTTCTACTAAGCATACATCTTCTATTGAAGGATTAGAACCTACCACACCAATACCAACGATTTTACCTTTTGCTTTGTCTCCAAAGCTTACTGTACCTCCCTTTTTCTTTTCTAATCTGGTGAACTTCTTTCTATCACCAGTCATATGCCTAGAGCAAGCGCTGTCCATGTACCACATTTCTGTTTTCAGCTCACTCCTTAGGCACACCTGAAAAGATCAAGCAGATTTAGGTACCCAACTCATATTGGGTCCTGGAGGGTTAGTGGTAACAGGTGCATTTAGCTTACTATGATTTTTCTTTCTGTTGAAACTTTGATATTCTAAAGTCACAACATTAGAAACACCATTTTTCTTATTAGAAACACAATTCAGTTTAGAAATGCTATCATAGCTAGAACTTGTCTTTCTTTAGAAAACGATTCTGAAATTGATTTTAGAATTCTAATCTCAGTTTTCAAAGATTCATTTTCAGAATTCAGATTTTTACATTTTTCTTCAAGATGTGTCAGATTTTCAGAAAATCGATTATTACAATTTTTAAGATCTTTGATTTCTGTGAAGATCTTTGCATGTAACTTCTTGATAAAAAGCATCTTTTAAATGATTACTTTCAGACTTTAATTTTCTGAAATCTTTCTTTAGAACTTTATGCTTTCTAACAAGCTTTTCAAACTCATTGCAAAGATTATTGTAAGTATCTAGAAGATCATTTTCTGATTCAGGTTCAGAAATACTTACAGTGCTTTCTTCATGCTTCTGGACCGTTGCATTTGTTTCGTTGATTTCAGCTTTCTGTGTTGAAGTCAGAGTACTGATTTCTTTGGAGTCAGAATCGATAGTAGCCATTAGACAGATATTAGCAATTTCTTCTTGATCACTGTGGCTTTCAGAATTAGAATCATCTGAATCACTCCAAGCAGCTAAAAGCCTGCTTCAGCTTCTCTTTGTTGACTTCTTTTTCAATTTAGGACAATTAGGCTTGATATGTCCGGGTTTGTTGCATTCATAACAAACCACTTCAGAAGGTTCTTTCTTAGGTAAGTTACCATTTTGGGTGGAAAGTTCTTTTTGTTAAACTTTTTCTGTGGCCTTCCACTCTTTCTATAGAACTTTGAATCTTTTAGCAAGTGCTAAATCATCACTATCAAGATCGAAGAACTTTCTTCACTAGAATCTACTCTCAAGCCAGTCCTTTCTTTTTCTATCTTCTATAGTCAAAGAAGATTTCATTTCTTCTGAAACAAGAGCTCCTATAAGATAATCATAAGTGACGGGAGTCTCTTTGTAATTCATGACAGTTCCTATAGAATCCCATTTTTAGGTAGAATTCTAAGGATTTCTTAACAAGCTCATCTTCTGAAATTTCCTTACGAGAGTTCTCAAAGGATTAACTATATTAGAAATCTAGAATTTAACTTACAATAGTTCTCCTTCCTTATAAAAACATTCATATCTCCAAAGGATATTATTTGGATTCTTTACTCTATCTGTACCCTCATAGGTAACTTAAGTTTTCCCATACTTCTGGCAGATTACATCCAGACACTTTGTTGTATTCTGTTGCATCTAAAGCACAATGAAGAATATTGATAGCTTGCATTTATAGCAATATCATTCCAATCAGCATCTGTATATTCTTTTTTTTCTAACAATCTATCTCCTACAATTTCATGGGAATACGAGGTCAGTGATAACTTCCTCAGTTTATATCAATGATTTCATGAAATTCTCCATTCTAGTTTTCCAATAAGAGTAATTAGAACATTGAACAAAGGAGGTCTAGAAACAGATTGACCTTCTAAAGAAGTAAGAGGAAGTGAGGTTGCCATGGGATTATCTCTTAAGCGGTTAAGCTTCGGTAAGTCAAGAGCCAAGGCTCTGATACCAGATTGTGGGTCCCGTATATGTATGGCACAACCCAAGAGGGGGGTGAATGGGTTTTCAAAAAATATAATTTAGATTAAAAAAGAATATAGAATTCTAAGTGCAGCGGAAAAAAAAATAGAAACTGAGAATAAATATGGATTAGAACTTCCTCACAATGTTCTATAGAAAGACTATGCAAAGTGCAGCTATTAATTAGAACTGCTTCACAATGTCTTATTCAATATTAGAACTTCTTTATGACGAAAGCTATTGTATTTAGAACTTCCTCATAAAGTTTAGAAAATCATATAAGACTGTGTGAGAGACAGTTATTGAAATTAGAACTGCTTCACAGAGCTTTAATCAAGTTTAGAAAACTGATTAGAAACCCAAGTAGTGAAATATACTGTAAATAGAAGAACAGTTTAGAACTTGGTATATTCACTTATCAGAATTCCAGAGTTCTAATATTCAGAGAAGATAAGACTTATTCAGTTTTAGAACATCAAATATTAACAACTTTAGCATTTCTAAAATATAAACAGAAGTGAGTAAATAGTATCAAGCAAAACTTCAAAATTAAAAAGATCAACACAGTGATTTATAGTGGTTCGGCACTAACTCGTACATCCACTCCCCAAGACTCATCTTGAGATCCTCAACTATGTTATCTCTTTCAAGGGTAAGAGACAAACCAACAGTAAGGCAATAGATCAACACCTAGATCTACCCTTTATCCCACTAGATTTTCCAAAGGTTCTAGTTAACCTCAACCCTTTCTGTTTTTGTACAGAAACTCAATTCAAGACATTAGAATCTCTCTCACGGAGAAGGTTGCTTGATAACCTCTTTCACAATAGCTTCTAACCTAAGCTATTACACAATTTTATCAAATAAAACCTGTCTACTAAAGATTACAGAATCTAAATAGACAGACAGAAATGCAATATAAGCACAGGAAAAACATTTTTCAGATTAGAAAATCGTTTAGAACACAGAACCGTTTTTCAAAAGTAGTTAGTTAAAAATTCTTTTCTCTTTAAAGATAAAAACGTGAAGTGTAAAGATGAAAAGAAAAAGGGGGTAGAGAGTAAGTTTTGAGAGATAAAGATGTGATCAATAGGTGAATACTCTTAAAACGAAAACTCTTTCTTCCACATAGTTCAAAGCGTGAAAAACTTTTTATAGAGAGATTGTGACTCTCGTTTTTAGAAAGTGGATATTTCATTTTGAAATCAGAATATTTGCTTTCCTTATTTAGAAGATACGAAATCTTAGTTACCAAAAATTTGTTTTATCCTTTTGGTAAGAAAATAGGAGACGATCTTCCTTTCCTTAAACATAAAGATTTTCGAAAGCAATTTGAGAAATATTTTCAAAAGATCTACTTACTAAAACGAAAAGATAAGATCTTCTTTTTAGGTAAGAGAATAAATTAAAATTCTTTAGATCTTCAAAGAGGTTTTCCGAAAAAGAAAGCAACGATTTATTACCAAAATCGTTAGAGACATAATCTCTTTAATTTAGGTAATTGAATCATTTTGATTTCTTTTAAAGGAATTTCGAAAACAACTATGACGAAAGATTTATTTTGAAGAATCTAATTTCGAAAAATTTGAGAGAAAAAATTAGTTTTGTGCTTATAGATGAATTTTCTCTCTATCCTACAATGTATCCTAATGCCTAACCACTAGGGTCTTGGATATTTCACACACTATGGATTTTGTAGGACTTGCCTTGTTCGTTTTCTTTCCATAAGAATTCTGCATAAAATAATATTAGCACAAATAATATATTTAAATTTATTTATTTGTTTTAATCATCAAAATTTCGAGATTAGAATTTGACCCTTGAGCCAACACATCTAAGGTATGATAACACAAATGCATAAGAAAATCTCCTAAGGAAATTAAATTGAAATGCACCATAATTCTATAAAAATAAAATGTAATCTTAATCTAATTAAGTAAATCAAAAACTATGAATTAAAATATACAAAAAAAAAAAGAAGCTTCAGTAGTAAAAATGTGAAATGACCTAAAAGGGCACCTAGACTACTACTTAACCAAAGTAACTAAAAGGGGTAAGAAGGATAATTCACTCATTTAGGTGGCAGTCCATCTTTTCTACAACAAAGCAAGTGACTCATCTCCAAACTAAGGGAAGGAATGACAAGCATATGAGTGACTCATCACCAAATTGAAGGAAAGAAGACAAGTTTAGGCAACACCTCTTCGCCTCTTCATTCCCAACATAGGCTTCTCCCTTTCACTTTCTTCTTTCTATCGTTCTAACATTTGCTAAAGTTCATTCATAATAAAATATTAAGTATCTACTAGAATATCAAAAGGAAAAGTTAAGCTAACAAAGAAACAAGAGAAGAGAAATAAAAGAAATTAAAAGAAAGGTATGTAATTCAAATTCTGTCTTTGATTTTCATATTTTCTAAGCTTAAATCTTTAATTTGATGAATCAAAACTCAAAATTATCATTTAAACATGTTACTTGATCAATTAGGATGTTGAAATTGATTTAGATTGAAAGAAATTGAACATGGAGAAGTTAGAAACTTAAATTTTCAAAATTGTCTTAATGAAATTGTCTTAATGAAACTGTTAAATTAAATATATAATGAGCTTCAAAATTAATGAAATTTTACAAAGAACTAGCTTGGGATGTTGAGAAGGTCGTAATAAAAGGAAAAGTCCAGAAGATGAAAGGAAAAGAATTTATAGCTAAGTGAATACAGACTGCTCAATGTGACACTCTAAATAGATTTCAGTACTTTGTTTAGGCTGTTTGACCATGTAAATGAACTTTTAAAATTATGAAATTTTATAGAGATTTAACCGAAGATGTTAAGAAGGTTCTGCTAAAAGGGAAAATCCAAATGATGAGGGAAAACGGAGATATTAATAAAAGAAAGAAGACTGCTCAGTATGTAAAAGCTGAAAAATTTAAAAATGAAAAATATAGTCAAGAGAATGCAAGTGACTCATATGCTGAAAGTTCTGGATCTCCTAAGCTTGCACTAAATTAAGCATATTAAAATAAAGTGAACAGACTATGAACTTGAGCATATAGTGGATGAACATAAAGCTTAATTTGTGTAATTTCTGTCTCCAAAATTTCAGATTCAAATTTAATGAACAAAAATATCAAAGAATCTTGAATGTCAATAAAGAGATAGAAATAAAATTAAAAGTGCAATATGTGTTTAAATGTGAATATAGGTCGAGGATTACCGTGAAACCGTTTCAAAATTATAAGTGATCTAGAGGAATCAAATTCTCGCTTTCAAGGTGACTTATAGTGTCTAACGCTTCCTTGTTGCATTGGAACTTTTGATCAAATGCATACCGTTATTGGTATTTTAAACCATTTGTTAATTATGATATTGAGATTGTGAAACCTATTTGGCCTTTAGGCCTATTTGATTGTACCAAGCCATTTGTTTAGCCAATATAACAAAATTCCAACTTGATGGGGGTTATACCATCAGGCTATGTGCACATAGAGATTTGTGATTAAAGGGAGAAGTTATTGCCCTAAAGTGTGTAATGTGTGATAGCACTAGAATGTACATAGTGATAGTTTTCTTCAGTGCTATCTATGTGATTATCTGTCATATTATTGATATTGCCTTTGTGATATGATCCAATTACCACTACAAAAAAACGCCATTTTGCGACCGATAATTGTGACGGACTCAAATCGGTCGCAATTTTGCGACCGATTTGCGACCTGTATTCAAACAGTCGATCATTGTAGCGCTAATAATTCGCGCGAGTTTGTTTTCCATTTTGCGATTAGTTTACGACCGATTTGCGATCGATTTTGCGACCGATTTGAGACCATGAATTACTCCGTCGCAAAATTGTGCGCTTAAAATTAAGGATTAAATTTTGCGATCGATTTGCGACCGAATTAAGACCGATTATTTGCGACCGACATGTACGGTGGCAAATCGATCGCAATTTTGGTGTGAAGTAAAACGACGTTGTAGGGTTAAAAATTATGACCGATTTTAATGAAATTTACGATCGATTAGTCGGTCGTAAATTTTAGAGCTTTAAATGCCAGCGATGCCCTCCTTCTTCTTTCTTCTTCTTTCTTTCTTCTTTCTTCTCCTCCGTTCGCAGCGCCGTCCCAGCCTCTTGCCGCGCCGCTCCAAGCCGCCTGACACCTCCTTCTCCGCTCCATTGCAACACCGGTCACCGGAGGATCACTTCTCTCGTCGTTCGCGGTCGTCAGTCAGTTCAGGTACGTTTGTTTTTTTTTCATTTTTTTTTGTGAACTACTATTTTTTTGTTGTTCTTGTAGTTGCAAGACAAAAAATGAGTTGTTATTTAGTTGCTTTAGTTGTGTTGTAGTTGTGATTTAGTTGGTGTTGAATTTTGTACATGTGTTATTGAAAAGAATGATAAAATTGGAATTAGGCAAAATTGTATATGTAATTTAATCAATGTAATTTTATGTAATGCAATTTTAAAATTTTAGTTGGTGTTGAATTGATTGAAAAATAAAAAAATCACATGTTATTAATTAATGTTAAAAAAAGAACTAAATCAATTAAAATATGTGTAAGTAAATAAATATAATTGTGTAACTAAAATAAATGACAATAAACATAATTGTGTAACTAAAATAAATGACAAATAAACTTACTCTTTTTTTGTAATTATGAAATAATGCATTTTATGTTATTTGTTATTATTGTTGTTATTATTCATAATTTTTTAAATTTTTTGTTATGAAATGAATGATGCGTTTGCGTTGGAGGCCTAGAAGTGGCCATTTTACCTTTAGAGAATGTTGGTGTGATATAGAAGTGTTTATTGAAGTGTGTTTTTATTTGAGATTTGTTTGTGTTGTGTCGAAGTGTTGCCGGATTTTTTTTTTAAAATTGAAATGTATCTAAATAAAAGAAAAATAATAAAAAACTTTCATGTTTTTTGTGTGTTATTGTAATTATTGAAATAATGCATTTTATTTGTTATTATTGTTGTTATTATACTTCTTTTTTTTTTTGAAATGAATGATGCGTTTGGGTTGGGAGCCTAGTAGTGGCCATTTTGCCTTTGGAGAATGCTGGTATGATATAGAAGTGTTTATTGAAGTGTATATTTATTCAATATGTGGAATCGTACACTTACCTTTATTTATATATATATAATATAACCATAGTATTGAATAAATGAACTTAGTGAGTTTACATTTATATATAGTTAACCTTATTATAGAAATAACCTTAGTAAGTTAGAAGTGTAAATTGAACATTACATTTGGCATGTTTTAAGGATGGTTTAGACTAATGCAATTACGTATAATTTGCCCTTTATAAAACAGTGTTAATTAAGTAAAAAAAATGCGGACTAATCGAGATTGGATGTACCGGAGGTACGAGGTCAATGGGATATTAAAACAAGAGTTCTTGCAAGGATTGGAGGCGTTTATACAATTTGTAGTTGGTAATCCCAGTTGTATGGATGGTAATAAGTTGAGGTGTCCATGTAATTACAAGAAGTGTCGAAATAGAGCCTTCTTAGATATCGATACAATTAAACTTCATTTATGCAAAAATGGGTTCGTGGAAAATTATTACGAATGGATACATCATGGTGAGACTCGAGTTTCCAATGGTCAGGCCACTCTATTCCGGTGAGTTTAGAAGGTCAGCCTTATCAATTTCAGTATGGTAATCAATGCAATGATATGGTAATCGATGCGAGTAGTAGTAGAATGTCATTGGGATAATATGGAGGAATCGCCAAACTATACAGCACAACAATTGTTTACATGCTAAGTGCAGCTAACATGAACTGTGGTATGGATGCAATAATCATTCAGTTCTTTCTGTTGTGGCACGATTACTGCACATGAAAGCAGAGCACCATTTTTCAGAAAGGTGTTACGATGATTTTGTGCAGTTAGCAAAGAAATGTTGCCGAAGGCCATTCAATGGTTGATAATTTTTACCGGACAAAAAAATTAGTTCGGGGATTGGGACTACCCGTGGAAAAGATTGATTGTTGTCGTAATAATTGTATGATATACTGGGGCCTTGACGCCGAATTCAGAGAATGCAAGTTTTGTAATCTTCCAAGATATCAACGGCGGGGTCAAGGGACTGGTCGAGTACAAAGAGAGAAGGCTTTCAAGAAGATGTATTATTTCCCTCTTGTTCCTCACTTTCAAAGGTTATATGCATCTAAGGCGACAGCTAAACACATGAGATGGCATGCTTTGTATGAATATGAGGATGGTATAATGACTCATCCGTCAGACTCTGAAGCGTGGAAACATTTTGATAACATTCATCCTGTGTTTGCTGCTAATATGAGAAACGTGAGATTGGGGCTTTGTACTGATGGGTTTCAGCCGTTTGGGCAATCAGGACAACAATATTCATCATGGCCTGTCATTGTCACACCATATAATCTACCACCGTCAATGTGTATGAAAGATGAATACATGTTTTGTGGTTATTATACCTGACCCTACTAATCCAAAACACAAAATTGATGTGTTTCTGCAGCCTTTGATTGCCGAACTTAATTATTTATGGGAATAGGGTTGAAATGTTCGATATTTCGACCAATCAGAATTTATAAAGCGAATGCTTTGCTTTGGACCATCAGTGATTTATCAGCATTCGAATGTTATCTGGGTGGAGCACGGCAGCAAATTGGCTTGTCCTCATTGCATGGAGAACATGAATGCATTTACATTAAAAAATGGAGGTAAACAATGTTGGTTTGATTGTCATCGCAAATTCTTACCAAATCTCACCCTTGGAGGAGAAATCGACAATGCTTTAGAAAGAACATGATTATTGCTGAACCCCCTTTGCCTGTGAAGTCTGGAGTTGAAATATTACAAGAAATTGAAGATCTGGGGCTTATGAAAGTTACAGAGTTAGGTGCAGATGAGGCAAATGGAAGAATTGGCAGGAATAGCAGGTGGAAAAAGCGAAGCATCTTCTGGGATTTGCCGTACTGGAGTTCACTTCTTATCCGTCATAACCTTGATGTAATGCACATAGAAAAAAATGTGTTTGAAAATCTGTTCAACACTGTCATGAACATTGAAGGGAAAACCAAGGATAATGCAAAAGCGAGAGCAAACATGAAGGAAATTTGTCGTCGACCAGAACTCGAGCAATCTGTACTTGCTGGTAAGTTTCCAAAGGCATGTTATTATTTAGATAAACCCCAAAGGCAATTATTGTGCAAATGGGTACGTCATTAAGGTTTCCATATGGATACTGTTCAAATATGGGTAGATGTGTGGACATGAGGAAGTACAGATTGTTTGGCATGAAAAGCCATGACTGTCATGTTTTCATGCAAAGATTGATCCCTGTGGCATTCCGGGAATTATTGCCAGGGAAAATTTGGGAAGCAATGACATAATTGAGTCTCTTTTTCAAGGAATTGACGATGACTGTTATCCGATGCGATGTATGAACCAATTAGCGCAAGAAATCCCAGTAGTGATATGCAAATTGGAGCGAATTTTTCCACCCAGTTCTTTGATTCTATGGAGCATATGCCGGTTCATTTGCCCTATGAATGTCTTGTAGCAGGATCGGTACAATATAGATGGATGTATCCATTTGAGAGGTGATCACTAACATCCCATTCTAATCATTACATCATTTATTTCAACTCATAGTTACATATTGGCTTGTACAATGACAGACACCTGCAGAAAATTAAAAAGAATGTGCGCAATAAGGCAAAGGTCGAGGGATCAATTTGCAATGCATATTTGGTGGAAGAAGCTTCCACCTTCTGTTCACACTACTTCGAACCACATGTTTTCACCAAGCATCGGAGAGTGCCACGTAACGATGACGGAGGAGATCGAATAGAATCTGAGTTTGAAGGAAATCTAACAATTTTCACCTATCCTAGGCGTACGATTGGTAAATAAAAAAAAGACGATTGACTGATGCAGAGATACGAGCGGCTCAAACCTTATTTTGTTGAATTGCAAGAGATTACACCATTTGTATAGTAAGTATACATATTGTAGAGTCTAAACCCAGTCTGGGGCGTAGTTAAATCATACTTATGCTAATTTTGTTCGTTCATAAATAGGAAATATATCAATCTTTTGCGGCTTCAAAATCCCAATTTGACTGATACTGCAGTTGATGCAAAACTGGACTCCGAATTTGCAAATGGTTCAAATATTATGTAAGTTACTTTC
Source organism: Jatropha curcas (assembly GCF_041381405.1). Taxonomy (NCBI): domain Eukaryota; kingdom Viridiplantae; phylum Streptophyta; class Magnoliopsida; order Malpighiales; family Euphorbiaceae; genus Jatropha; species Jatropha curcas. Next base: position 29,649 of record NW_028322332.1, read on the forward strand.
AATGTACAACATGGAATGTACATTATTAGATCTCACTCGTGTCATTACTATTTCCCATAGGCTCGAAGCTCGGAAAGCGATATTGGTAACAGATTCATTACGGATCTAGCAAAGGGACCTCTACTGGTTGCTAATGCCTACTCTGGCTACTTTGTAAATGGTTACAAGTTTCACACTCAGGGTTATGGGAGAAGCAGAAAGACAATAAATAGCGGTGTTTGCATAAAGGGATCAAAGTACAGTGACGTGTCAAACGATTTTTATGGGAAATTGGTTGAGGTTTTAGAGTTAGAATATCCAGGCCTACCAATGAAGTGCACAATCTTATTCAAATGTGAATGGTTTGATTACGCCAAATGTTGGCATGAAGGTTCATCCTAAGTATAATCTGGTAGATATTAATCAAAGAATAAGATATACAAAGTATGAACCTTTTGTGTTGGTAATGCAAGCTGCACAGGTGTACTATGTCCATATCGATCGTTTAAACGAGATCGTTGCGATTGGATGGCAGTGTGTAAAATCAAGGCTAGATCAGTTGTTCATGCACTTGAAACCAAACAATCTGCTTCACTCGCTGTATGGAGCCATTTCAAGAAGTTAGGGTTGATACACAACCGATGCAAGTTGTTGAAGATTTAACGGATAGATTGGATGACAAAAACGATCTTATGTTGAAATAGGAGCATCGGATGATGAAGAGGAAGAAGATCAAATCATCATGGGTACCTCAGAAGACGAATATCAAGAAGAGGAAGAAGACGAAGAGGAGGAGGAAGCCGATGATAATGAAGACACTTAATACTTAGAACAGTTTTACTGTTACAAATTGATAGATGTATATCTAATATATTAATGAAGAATTTCAATGTTATTCACTTTCTTTACTCATATGTGCCACATGTTCTACAATTCATATAATTGTATACATACATATCTAGGTTCTAATATTTACAGTACAAATGGCTAGAGGTAGAGCGTTTGATTCAGACACGTCCTGCAGTGGTTCGCGTGGAGGTCGTGGCCTAGGACGCAGTACCCATGGACGAGGAGGGACTATCCCTCCTACTTCTTCAGGTACGTCTGGGGCTTCATCCTCTGCTCAGCAGCAAGTACTGACGCCATCACTTCCTTTTGTTCCTTCCTCTTGAACCCCAGTTTCTGGACCAGTACAGTCTTCACCAGCTGCACAGTCACCTACTGTACAAGGTAATCATAAATGTCATTACTGTCATTTCAATTATATATTAATTTATATGCATTTATAACATTTGTCACTTCTTTTGCAGTTTCACCAGATCCACATAACAGCCTCAGTTTGGTAGCGAGATAGTAAATACTTATTCACTTTTTCCTCTGTACTTGGTTTTGTTCAGATTTTGATGCTTTCGTCTAATTATATTTCACTTGTGTTTTTTTTCTCAGCATATATCCACCCTCTCGAGCATCGAGGCAAATTATGAGGATAATCAAGCTACAACTCCATAAAGAAGGATACACATGGGATGTCATACCACAAGAGGCGAGAGACTTTTATTAGGAAGAGTTTCAGGTACGCTTTGGTTTAAGTTATGTCATCATTCAATGTTTACAATTAATCAAGATACCTCTTTTTATTGAAATTTTATTTTTCATTTTTGCAGAAGCATTTCTTATGGGATGAGGCAATTACGGCTATGCTGAAAGTGGCCTGGGAGAAGTTATGCGCTGATCGCTATGCTGACTTCACCTATAGGATGCGAAAAGTGGTAAGAAGCAGCAGTGCGTGTCTCAAGAGATATGGGAGAGCTGGCAAAAGGCTTGGGAGGATCCTACATTCAAGAGAAAGCGGGAGATATTTGCACAAAATAGGCGCAGTGAGACTGGCAGTGATGGAGCAAGACCTTCTCGACATACAGGTGGATCAATATCTGCTATAGAGACAGCTCATTATTAGTGAACTAACTAGTCACAGTATATGAAACTGATGTTTAATGAAAGACACTATATTAATATATCATGCATAAAAATTCATTACAGGCTAAAAAATTTGGTCGTGAGCCCACACCGATTGAGGTGTTTACATACACTCACACGAAGGACCACGATCTTAATACGTTTGTCGACAGACGTGCGGTGAGCGTCAATGTAAGTAACAATGAAGAATATTTACATTTACCCTTTAGTCGTTTCGAATATGTACAAAGTTCAATATAATAAAGCTTGCAACTGCATTGATTAATTAATTTTTTATTTTCAGGGGAACTATACTATAGCTCGCAAGCGTCTTGTTTCTTCTCAGACTGAATCTGAAGCTGAGTCAAGAATTGATGAGGTAGCACTTTATCTCGAGGCTGTAGGAGGCAAGAAGAAGAGGAAGGTATATGGCAGGGTCTCAGGCATTAGAGTTTTACTGCGGCTCAGCATCTCACACTTCTGCAGGCAGCACAGGACCACAGCTCGAGCACAGTGCCGAGGAGTTTACTGCATTATGGGCTCGTGTTGATGACCAGTAGAGACAGATTGTAGAACTTAGAGCGCATGTCATGCGGTTGTCTGGTCAGTCCGGTGCGGTACTTATTCCTCTGATCCTGCGCCTGCTACAGATCGAAATGTTTCAACATCTCAGCAGCAGCCACTACCGTCTCCTGATCCCAATGCTGCAGACAATACCTTAGTCACTCCTGCCGACACTACAACACATCCAGTAGGTACTCCTCCCGGCGATTCGACATTGGATCGTGCAAATGACCAACCGCATAGATTTGATTTCAGACCTTTTTAGCTTTCTAGTGGTTTTTTGAAATTTTGTTTAGTACATTAACTACATTAACAATTACATTTTTATATTGTTTTGAATTGCATTTGTGATATATATATATATATATATATATATTATATATGCCAATTTTAACAATTGCAAAAAAATTATGGTTTTATAATATTATTTATTATTATTTTTTGTATTTTGAGACAGATTTGTGACCGAACTGCAACCAAAAAACTTTAAAATTTGCAACCGATTTGTGACTACATTTCATAATTGCGACAGACTGTTTCTCCGACCAATTTGTGACGCGTTTCAAAAGGAAAATACGACCAAATTTTGCGACGAGCACTTTTGCGACAGATGGTAATCGGTCGCTAAGTTTATTAGCAACTGATTTATTGCGTTTTGTCAGTCGCAAAATGGCTTTTTTTTTTTTTTTGTACTGTACTATGATTCATTCTTTATGGACTTATCTCTTTGATGAGCTACAATTGTACTACCATCTTGTATTACTATAAATATTGAACTTTGAAATACTTTTCAGTGTACATGCTACTAATATGACACTATAATCTCACTGAGTTGACGACTCACTCAAGCGTCTGTGGTTTCAGGTGGAAGTGATCCAAATCCGTCAGCTTCTTGATTTCCTTCTTCCAACAAGAAGCCTGTGAATAATGTAAATAATTATTAGATATTATAAATTGATGATAAGTTATATGAACTCTAGTTAGTCCGTAGTACCTTTGTGAATGATATTAGTATGAGATGTATGTAAGCTATAATGTACACAGTATTATAATGGTGTGATTTATGATTATACAAAATGTATGAAAGATTGTATTCGATGATCCTGGGAATTAAATGAAAGTACATAAGTTGACTGTAGCTCACCTAAATAACTAATCAAGATAAGCAATATGTTGAATTGGATTAATTTTGTTGTGGATTCTATGAGGTACCCAGTACCTTAAACTTACCTAGACCCTAGGACCTCACACCATCAATTTTTAGAGTGTGACAATCATGATGATGGAGGAAGAAAAAAAAAAGCTAACTATTAATTTATTATATTTTTGGTAGATAGTAGAAAACTGTAAATTCTTTATTCATTGCTTCATATTCATATGTGTGTATTAGTTATTTATAATTTTTTTTAATTCATGTAATTATTATATATATATATATATATAATCCTATAATTTATTAAGTCGGTAAATTGTATGATTTGAGTATTTGAGTTTTAAGAGAGTTTTACTAAAATTGGGTAGAAAAATATAAGTATAATTTTTATTTAATTTATTATTGTTATTATTTTTTTATCATTATTTTCCAAAAGAAATCTCTTTACTTACAATTATATATATATATATATATATATATATAATATAATAGATATATATATATATCTATATATATATATTATATATATATATAAATAACATTTACACCTACCTATAATTAAAATAAATTCTTATTATTTAAGTTTATTATCATTTATATCAAATAATCATATTTTAAAAATTAATATTCATTTACAATAACAATCTATATCTATATTTCAATTTTAAATTTTATTTTTTATTTGATCATTTAAAATTCCTTTTATATTTAAAATAATTAACTATATTATATTTGAATATTTATTATTTTTCAATTTTAGATTGAATTGTTTAATTTTTTATGTCCTTTATTTAGAATAATATTGATTTTTACATCTATATCTTTATTTATGGGGAATTTTGTTTATATGTCTTTCAAATTTGTAATTCTATATATCTTTATTTATAAGTAATGTTTATCTAAAGGTTTTTATATTGTATGTATTTATTTTAGTTTATATATATATATATATATATATATATATATATTATAATTTTTTATTTGCTTTTTTATTTTTTTGAAGTTGTAGAATTTATTTATTATAAGTATTTATTTTATGTGTAATAAAAAGTAATATAAATATAATGTATAATAATAAAACAATTGGTGCAATGCATAGCTCTTGGACTAGTTAAAAAATAATAATAATAAAAATAAAAGAAAATATTGGCGGACGAAAATATCAAGCTCCACGTGCGCCTATAACCAGAAAATGGTAAAATTTAAAAATTAAAAGAAAAGAAAGAGAGAATTGCAGAAGGGAGAAAGATCCATCATTTTCTGGTCTCCCAAACAAAATAAAAAAAAGGTGTTGACAGTGTAGGGCAAGTGAGGCTTCAGTCTTAGGCGGCAAGGCCTTCCTCTTTCTTTCTGTCTGGCATTTCAGCCTTTGACAACTAAGAAAGAACCAAAAAGGTCCAACGTCAAGGGAAGAAAAAAAAATTTAAAACCACACACCTGTCACCAACAAGTGTTTGATCCAAAACAGCACAGCAGGCGCTTGCTTTTGGTAGATCTGATTGACATTTTTGCTTTAAGTCGTTTACGATCTCTATCTGTGTAAGTCACATTGCGTTTCCGTTTTCTTTTTTTTTTTTTTTCTTTCCTTCAATTTCTGTTTCTGTTTAAATTTTTAGCCGTTTGGTTGCTGGGAAATGGAGGAATTTTGAGAAATGTTTTGTTTAAACAGATTTTCTTGTCAAACTTCAACTTTTATGCCTTTTGTTTTTCTTAAGAAAAAACTTTGTTCGTTTTTAAATGAAAGCAATGTCAGGCTATTTGTCGTTTTTCTTTTTTTCTTTCCCTAAATTATCTTAATTATTTATTCTTTTCCCACAAATTGAATAGAAGAACTGTGAATCTTTAATTTCATTCTCTGTTTGTTGCCTAATTTTTAGGCAGGAGTACGCTAAATAAAATGCACTCTACCTTCAAAGTTTCTAACTTCTGATTTTTTTTTTTTTTTTTTAATTTTTTGGTTCTCAGGTATGTGGAATTCACATTCCCTTATAGATCTTTGATGTGGCTTCAAAGGTGGAGAGTTTGAAGCTGTAATCTAAGTTTTCAAATAAGTACCAGTGACTATTTCTTCGCTGGTTAATTGAATCAATTATGGTGTTTTGGGAAGGTTATGTGAGTGACGAAGCAATGGGCACATTTGCCCCAATTGTGGTCTACTGGTTGTATGCTGGACTTTATCAGATTTTGCCACCGTTGGATAAATACCGGTTGCACACAAGAAAAGAGGAGAAAGAGAAGAACTTGGTACCATTGCCAAAGGTGGTCAAGGGTGTTTTGCTGCAACAGTTAGTTCAGGCGATAGTCGCCCATGGGCTCTTTTTGGTTCGTTATTTAACTTAAATAGAAAAATTTATATTTTCTATCTATGGCATGTTATGATATGATTATTCTTGCTAATGTAAATAGTGAGTAGAGAGGTTACTGAAAGAGGTTACTGAATATTCTTGATAATTACTGATTAGATAGGTTACTGATTATTCTTGATAATTACATGCAAATTTCAATCTATGTACAGAAATATAGGCCATAGAAAGAGGTTGCTGAATTAGAGAGGAAAGGAGGACAGAGTGCTGCTTCTGATGTTATACCGAGGAAAGAGATTTTAAGCTTAATTTTATCTAGAATGGCTGCAAATTAACTTACCTTAGTGATATATTATACACTAAACATTTGAAAATATGATGGAAGAATTCGGAATACAGTTTTTGTATCACCTAGGACCTTGCTTGTGTGATGGACGTTCGTGATAGCCTCTCCATGGAGGAGTAGCAATTATCTTTTGGTACATGGAGCATTTTTTCTAATCATAATTAGAGTGATTAAGCAGAAGTAAAATATTTGCACCGAGTTTGGTTTGTGGAAGGAGCAGGAAACCAAGGTTAGATTAAACGGTATGATGGTGCCCAAGTGCAAACAAGTCAATATTTAGGCTGTGTGTTCCAGAAGGGAGTCTCATAGATGATGATATTTCTTATGGAATTCAAGTACAATGGATGAAATGGAGGAGTGCTACTGACGTACTATGCGATAGGAAGATATCTAACAAATGAAAGATCATCTCTATTGGACGGTGGTGAGACTGGCAATACTATCTGAGAGTGAATGTTGGGCACCGAATACTCAACATATTCACAAGATGGATGTTACGGAGATGCGAATATTGGGATGGATGGTGGTCACACAAAGTTGGACAAAATTAGGAATGATCACATTAGACAAAAGGTGCAAGTAGCAGATATTGTAAATAAAGGATTCATATAGCCGACTCTAATTAGTTTGGGACTAAGGTTTAGTTGTTTTAATGAAGTGTTATTCTTCCAGTAAATATTTATGAAAAAATTTTGCATATGAGCATAGCTGAATCCTTAGATGGGGGATGTTTGTAGTGGGTGTGGTAGCTTGGAAAGAAGCAAATTTTTAGGTTTAAAGTGGGCTCATATTAGATGATTAATAGTTAAAAGAGTTTTTTTTTTTTTTTTTTTTTTGTTTTTTTATTGCAGCTTTTGTTTACCATGGAAATACAGTTTGAAAATTTGTCCTTTTAATATTTGACTGTCTTTGAAATGTTTTAAATGCAGATGCTTGGACTTGGAAATAAAAGAATTTAACAAGAATTATCAAATTTAACATTTCAACTCAATTTTTTTAAAAGCCTGCAATTCTCGTTAATGGCATAGGCATGCTAGTTTACAACAGAATCTTCACAATTTTCAAAATTACTTTTGAGATTTTTCCTTAACAAAAATCTTGTGCAAAAAACCCTGCTTCATTCCTTCATGATTGATTTCTTAGGATTGGAAAATGGAATTATGACTAATGAAGCATCCTGATTGAGTAATACTTGCTTTGAACTGTATGTGGTATGCGTATTTTCACCCAGGTTTGTAAAATGCTCATTCTAGTACCTAAGAGTGGAACTCAGCACATATATGCTACCTGCATAACGCTGTGGCATCATTGCTATGGAGTCTCATGAGAGTAGCGGTATGGAAATCAACAGCCTAACTTCTAGCAATTTCTGAATGAGGCTGGTTAATGTCTATATAATTGTATTGGCGTTGATTATGTTTGGCCTGCATATGCAGCATGTTCCCTAAAATTGTTTTTATTTTTTTATGTTTTGGAAAACCTTCCATTTTTTTCCTTTTTGAAGCCAGTCAAAAATATTGATTTCATACTATCTTTTATTTTTCACTTATCCTATTAAATATTATAGGTTGGACAGTTGAGGAAAACACATTTGTGTTTATCTGTATCTTGTTTTATTTTTTCTTTAAAGATTTTTGGATGCTTGTAAGAGATTCTCCAAAGAACAAATGGATAATATATTGGCATTAGACTTCATATATCTGGAGAATTTATAGAAGGCCCAGAAACTTTAACATAATTATTGTTCCTGAAGTTGTCTCATGCGTCCATTGTTATTAAACACTGTACGCAACATAAAAAATTTGCAAAAAAGCACATAATACAGCTATCTCACCATATCTAGATGTTGCAACTTGCATATGATGCTCCCGCTCCATATCAAAACTTGACAACAAGATTAATGTCCATAAACCTTTGAATTTGGTATTCTACAGCCACATCTTAGCATTTAATTTGATACACTTAAATGATATAATTTTGGCATTCTTTCTGTTTCTTACATCTTCCGAGTTCCAATTTGAACACTAATGTCACATCTAATTATGTTTTATAATGAAATTTTGACTCATATGTTATTTAAGGAAACTTAAACGTCCTGACTATAATATTACTGTTGTGTTGTGTGTGAAAAACTTTTATCTCTAGTTGTTTCTCATATAATAAAACACCTTCATACCTGTAGCATATATCCTTAAGACTGATGGATATATTAAAATTTTTAGTTATTTATAGTTTGATGCTGTCATCATTTTATGATAACATGCATCTCCTGGACGTTTAATTGTTCCAGGTTATATTTAGTGATAAAATGTTGGTCTTTTGCTTTCAAATTCATCATTCCAAGTAAAGAACTAACGTGTGAAAGAGTTGCACTAATTCAAAATATTGGCCATTCTAATATTTAGTTTGTCTTTGGATATTTAGCTATGGATTCCATGGAAAAGAGTTTTTTTGTATCTTCCATAGAGGATTACATGGTGATATGCATATATGGGAGAGGATGGGGACTAGTAAGCATGTCCTTTATTACTTAAATTCATACATTATTTCAAGGTAGATCCCATTCACTAGTTCTCATTAAGATGGCTTTATACTGTGAGCACTATCATGTCGGGGAAAAAAAAAAACAAAACAAACTGGTGTTTTTTTCTAAAATAATCCAATCAGTTAGTTTTACTTTAGAATAAATTGGTTAATTCGGTTAAAAAGATAAAACTAACCAAATTGAACCTAATTGTGTATATTTATACATTGTGTGTGTTTGTGCATGAGATAAACTGAACCAGAATTTGTAAAACTCCAAATTGAGCTGAATACTCGCTCATATTTCCCATTGATGCACTCATTAAATGTTATTTTATGGAATTTTGACTAGATCATAGCATGCCATGGATATAAGTACCAAAGCCCCATGAAACCTTTGTGGAAAACCAAATTGATGAATGTTTAGTATCTTCAATTTAGGGATCTTATTTATTCAACCTGATGATCTTTTAGTTTGTCAATATTTTCAATATCACATGACACTTTCTTTTTTAAGCTCCTATTTACTTTTCTTTATTATTGGGTTGGGATTTTTTCCTTTTTTTTTTTGGGGGGGGGGGGGGTGCTGGGGGGGCAGGTGTTCGTGCTCAGAAAGATTGTATGATATCTTTTTGAGTCTGAAAAGTGAATGTTTCCTTTTATTATATTTGTGCAGTCCTACATATAAACCTTGAGTTATATAATTTATTGTCAATATGTTATGTGAACTTTGAGCTTGCATGTACGTATTTTATCATGCTGGTAGCATGAATTTTGCTGGCTAAGGAATAGCATTGTAAAATTCTTATTGAAATCAGATTTCAAATTACTAAGAAAAGAAAAAAGATCCATTCTTTTTGTTGCTAGCTACTTGATGCATGCGGAGGAACATTTTTAGATATCGTTATATTGTTGAACCACTATCTTTTCTTTAAATTTTTAATATCATGACTAGGATTCTTAAATTTTTACCTTTTCCTTCTTGGTGTTTTCTTGCTTTTCCAAAGAACTTGTTTGTTCCATCACCTCTTGGATGCTATTTCAACATCCTCTCTCCTCTCCTCCTCCTTTCACAATTGATCTTAATTCTCTTAGTCAGCTAGGTTCACATTGGTTTATCTTGATTGCTTGCTGCTGAGCACGACTCCCTTTTAGCTTTCATGTTCTTGTTCTTATAATGTGATGATAGAAGCAAAGCATAACATTGCTGGATTGGTAGGTCTAGCACCTGATTTGTATTTGATTAGCTACTGGAAATTTACTTTGATAAAACATTTTTTTTTTTTTTTTAAGAAAAGAGAGATCTAAGACAGAAGTCATTGCAACTTCCAGCTTCCTATCTTCACCTGGCCAAATTCATTTCATTTAAACTCGGCTAGTAGAACTAATTGAAGTTGTTTCATTTGTATTGCTGAATTAAGAATGAATGAAAGGAACCATAGCCTAATGCCTTCCTGAGTGAGATGCCTACTGAGCCTATGAAAACTAATTAGAGATCTTACATGGAAAATGCTTTTTATTCATAATTTTCCATTCTGTGCTCTGCTGGAGGTAATGTTGGTGTTTGAATGAAAAATCCTGTTTCTATAAAGTTGCTCGGTAAAAGCTGAATGGAAGATTGCTTGGTCTGTTTGATGACTTGACATGTTATTAGTTTTGTTCTCTTGCTTTTGCTTTTGGTGCATTAGTTTTGAAAGAGACAGTGCACATTAGTTGACTCCTTGATGTTGGATACGTTAAGCAGTTCTTGTCTGACATGAGGATATCAGCTAGTTACTGAGAGGTTGGTAGGATCTTCGATGATAAGAATATCAATTATTTGATAATATTATTTGAATTGAAATATTTTGTGAATTTTGAAATACCTGCTGATTTTTTATTTTTATCAATCAATGATTAACTTTTAATAGTCCTGCTCTTTTGCTGCAGTTGACCTCAACGATGGATCCATCTGGGGTCATAGTCCAGCCCTCCATTCCTATCCAAATCATGCAGATTATTATTGCTATGTTCGTGATGGACACATGGCAATATTTTGTGCACAGGTATATGCATCAGAACAAATTCTTATACCGCCACATCCATTCACAACATCATAGGCTAGTTGTCCCATATGCAATTGGGGCACTTTATAATCACCCACTGGAGGGTCTATTGCTTGACACAGTAGGTGGTGCCATTTCCTTTCTAATATCAGGAATGACTGCACGAACCGGAGTAATTTTCTTCTGTTTTGCTATCATTAAAACTGTAGATGATCACTGTGGACTTTGGTTGCCTGGCAATATATTTCACATTGTTTTCCAGAATAACACTGCTTACCACGACATCCATCATCAACTTCAAGGCACAAAGTACAATTATTCTCAGCCATTCTTCTCAATATGGGAAAATTCTGGGAACCCACATGCCTTATGATCTAGTTAAGCGAGCCGAAGGTGGTTTTGAGGCAAGGTTGGTGAAAAAAGACTAGTTCAAATTTGATTATTTTCTGTCATTTTGAAATTATCACTTAACAGAGAAATATTCTTTTCGGTTGAGACTAAAATTGTTGGAAAGTTGAATTAGAATTGGTTGTTAATGCATTTATGTTCGTAGGCTTTCTAGCATAAGAGTGGTTTTGGGTGTTCAACCATCTATTCTAGTTAATTGGCTGTTATTCATGTAGTTGGTAATGGTAATTTTACCAGCCTACCTGATGAATTGTAACTGTTGCGTTCTGTATGTAGCATATTTATTTGTTCTAACTTGACTTAGTTGCGTTGCAAGCCTGATTCAGTATTTAATTTTTATTTGATTACTAATGTATTCTATATGACAAATAATATTTGTCTTAAAAAAATATTATATTGGAATTTATTTTACTATATTTGAAAAATTAAAGGCTCAATACATAAATTCACTCTTATATCTATGTAAAAAAAAATCTGTGGCACATTCAATTTTTATGTTCAAATATTAAATACTTTAACTTATAAAATCGTATTTATTAAATACTTCAACTTGTAAAACTTATTCTGTTGAATTCGCAAATTTGTGAAATTGGATCGATTAAATATTTATTTGATAAGATAGTTAAAAAATGTCAAAATTATTGTTTCAAACATATCAAGTGAATATTTTGCCATATCAAAAATAATTATTATTGATAGTATGGAAAATGATACAATTTTACCAAAGTTGTAATATTAGAGGTATAACAAGCTCCTCAAAAAGTTTGCATGCTATGTAAGGTTTTTTTTGGTAAGTAAAATGGTAAATTTATGCATTGTTATACATTAAATTAATTATTTAATGATAAACAGAGATTCAAGTAGTTCTACAAACCAAATTTGAGTGTTATATATATAAATCCTAAATCAAAAAAAAAAAAAAAAAAAAAATCAAAAACCTTACTTGGCGCTTTTTCCTTTTGAGTATTTCCTTTTTTCCTTTTTTTACAAATTTTTTAAATTTAATTAATTGTTAAACATTTTTTTCTCATATCTAATCTAATGTATAGAAATTTTAAATGTTTAATTCTTTAAAATTTTTGAATTTTAAAATTAAAACTTTTAAATCCTTTGAATTTTTTGAATTTGGAATTGAAACTTTTAATACCTTTGAATTTTTTTTCTATATATATACTTATATCTATCTATATATACTATCATATTAATCAATTCAGTTATTTTCTTTCACGGTAGTCTTTTTTTTATTTTTTATTTTTGGGCTGAGTTTTGATTGTACTTTCTCTATTTATTTTATATCATTGCCTTTTCTTCTTTGATCAAGGTAATGTTAACTCTTCGATTTTTTCTTTTTCTATTTTTTCTTCTTTTCTGTGCATCCCGTGATTTCTCCTATCTTTAATCTTTGTTTATTTAATAATATTTTCTTTATTATCTGTCACATGTGTGTAGTTGCAGGTATAAAAAATATATTGATGGAGATGAACAGAAGTAAAGTTAAATATAAATCCATTTATGTATTTTTTTTTTAAATGTATTATATTTTTAGCAAATTGTGTATAAGCTGTAAATTTTTTATTTATTGATTCAAATATATATATATATATATATATATATATATATATATTAATTATTTATAATATTTTAATTCATGTAATTATTATTATAATATATGTTTTTATTGATATATTGCGTATATTTAAGTATTTGATATGGTTTGAGTTTTTGAGTTTTGAAAGAGTTTCACTAAAAATAAATTAATAAATTGAGTAGAGAAATATAAATAATATTTATTTATTTATTAGTATTATTATTGTTATTGTTATTATTATTATTATTATGCCATTTAGATCAAAGAGAAATCTCTCCACTATTACAGTTTTATATATATATATATATATATATATATATATAAAACTCAATAAACATATTTTAAAATAGCAAAAGAATTTGATAACATTAAAAATAAATACATTTAATAAATAAACAAGGATTGAGATACCTTATCATTTATAGTTAAAAAATATTCTTGTCATTTAAATTTTAATTTTATTATCTAAATATTAAAAAATCATATCTAAAGAATCATATTTTTCAAAATTAATATTCATTAACAATAATTATCTATATCTATATTTCAATTTAGAATTTTTATTTTTATTAGATAATTTAAAATACTTTTTAATTTAAAAATTATTATTTATTTAAAATAGTTAACTATATATATTTGAATATCTAAATTTTTTTAGTTTTTGATTGAATTGTTTAATTTTTTATCCATTATTTATAATAATTATATATTTATATTATCAAATTTATAGATGAATTTTTTTGTATGTTTTTTAAATTTATAATTTTACAAAAATAATTTAACTAATACTTATTGTCTAGGACTTTTGTATTTTTACCCTAATAGTTATATATATAATATATATATATATATAGATATATATATATATATATATAATATATATTTATTTATTTTCTGAAGTTGTAAGATTTATTTATTTTTTTTAGAAATATTTACTTTTATATGTATAACAAAAAGTAACTTTTTAATACAATGTACAATAATAAAGTAAAAAAGCAACCTGCGCAACGAGCGGCTTCCACCTAGTTTAAAATTTGATTGAAATCAAGTTAAATCTTGAATTTTGAGTTTTGTTATAGAGTCTAGTTGGCAACATAATCCTGCTATGCTAACAAAAATTGTCTATCTAAATAGCATTTACGGTCTGATGCAGAATCAAGAAAGCAAACCAGTAGAGAAGGAAGATGGTTTATTAATTTTGTTCCTATCATCAGCTTCCAAATTACTCGTACAAATACCAAGTTTCCTTTTCAAAGAACCACTTCAAAAATTTTTCAAAATTATTCTATTTCACCAATAATCTCTGCAGGAACATGAACCTTGCTTAAACCTATGAAACCTAACGCGATCCCTCACAATAATTTCTCGATTATATATCTTTGACATAAGCTTAATAACTACATGACAATCCCCACATATCCTAAGATTCTTAATCACTTGAATTGGCATTCCCCTAGTACTAATTAAACCAAAAGCCACAGCCAATTTCTCACTATGATGGCAAATGCATTCTCCTTCTCCTCGTCTCCAATGTCATGCAACACAAAATTGTCTCTGCCAATAACCCATATTCCTTAATCTTAA